>NC_134693.1:8359472-8461645 GCF_050947455.1 Rhinoderma darwinii
TACAATAATATAACTACTATAATACTGCCCCCTATATACAAGAATATAACTACTATAATACTGCACCTATATACAAGAATATAACTACTATAATACTGCTCCCTATATACAAGAATATAACTACTATAATACTGCCCCCTATATACAAGAATATAACTACTATAATACTGCCCACTATATACAAGAAATAACTACTATAATACTGCTCCTATATACAAGAATATAACTATTATAATACTGCTCCTATATACAAGAATATAACTACTATAATACTGCCCTATATACAAGAATATAACTACTATACTACTGCCCCCTATATACAATAATATAACTACTATAATACTGCCCCCTATATACAAGAATATAACTACTATAATACTGCACCTATATACAAGAATATAACTACTATAATACTGCCCCCTATATACAAGAATATAACTACTATAATACTGCCCCCTATATACAAGAATATAACTACTATAATACTGCCCACTATATACAAGAATATAACTACTATAATACTGCTCCTATATACAAGAATATAACTATTATAATACTGCTCCTATATACAAGAATATAACTACTATAATACTTCCCTATATACAAGAATATAACTACTATAATACTGCCCCCTATATACAAGAATATAACTACTATAATACTCCCCCTATATACAGGAATATACCTACTATAATACTGCCCCCTATATACAAGAATATAACTACTATAATACTGCCCCTATATACAAGAATATAACTACTATAATACTGCTCCTATATACAAGAATATAACTACTATAATACTGCCCCTATATACAAGAATATAACTACTATAATACTGCCCTATATACAAGAATATAACTACTATAATACTGCCCACTATATACAAGAATATAACTACTATAATACTGCTCCTATATACAAGAATATAACTATTATAATACTGCTCCTATATACAAGAATATAACTACTATAATACTGCCCTATATACAAGAATATAACTACTATAATACTGCCCCCTATATACAAGAATATAACTACTATAATACTCCCCCTATATACAGGAATATACCTACTATAATACTGCCCCCTATATACAAGAATATAACTACTATAATACTGCCCCCTATATACAAGAATATAACTACTATAATACTGCCCCCTATATACAAGAATATACCTACTATAATACTGCCTCTATATACAAGTATATAACTACTATAATACTGCCCCTATATACAAGAATATAACTACTATAATACTGCTCCTATATACAAGAATATAACTACTATAATACTGCCCCTATATACAAGAATATAACTACTATAATACTGCCCCTATATACAAGAATATAACTACTATAATACTGCCCCCTATATACAAGAATATAACTACTATAATACTGCTCCTATATACAAGAATATAACTACTATAATACTGCCCCTATATACAAGAATATAACTACTATAATACTGCCCCCTATATACAAGAATATAACTATAATAATACCTCCTATCGAGATGAATATAATTATTAGAGTTCTGCTGTGACTCTCTTATTTCTTGGCTTTGTGTATATTAGAGGCAGAGTCCCCGCTGTTGCATAGTAAATAAGACGTCTTGCCTCCTGATTGATGGCGGTAATCACTACATCAATGTATTATTGACTTTTCAGCTATTGTCTGAGCTCGCATCTCACAATACAGAATTTGCTCTGATCCCGTCATGACGTGGCAATTTTCTGAGCGCGCGGCCTGCTGATCTCTAATACTCCTGCCCTAAGTCCAATAACTATGTGACTCGTATGAAGCGAAAGTGGAAAATAGATTTATAGATGAAATTTTCAAGGCAGAGACAAGAGAGGTAATTTTATTTCAGGGGAAGCTAAAGTAAGGTCAATGGCGGAGCACGCAGCCTCCCTGCAGAACATTACATTAAACTGGGTTAAAGATTGGACACCGGACGGGACGCTCCGCAATCTCTTCTAATGGAGCATTTAACATCGTTTACAAAAAAATCTCTTGACTTTCCGCGGCTGCTGCTCTGGTTAATTCCTGCCAAGTGAGATCTTTGTCTTGGTTTTATTGTACTGATGCAGAGAACAATATATGGAGTTTATTTCACAGAGAGAAACAATTTAGCTTTATATCACCATGATGTTATTGAAAGACCCCATTAAAAGTATGGGGTGGAGGGGGCAGATTTCCCTGTATTTCATATATGGGACAGTTGACTCCATAATACCCATGTGGGATGTCACGTTGGGTGCGTGGACCCACTGGGCCGTACCGCCTTGACGGTACACCAGCTGGCCAACAGGGTACAAGCCAAAGTCAATAGTTCGGATACGTGTACCTGTGGTAGCTGACAGTAGCGAAGACAGGCTCGGATGGGACCTTGGCAGCAGGCAGACACCAGGCATGGTGTAACAGGACAGGCATAGTACTCGGCGCAGCACGACTCCAACTCTAAACGACACTTGATTCTGGATAGCACGGGACACAGGATACAGGTAGCAGGAATGGGAACACGGGGATCTGGGAAACACTAAGGGACCATTTGCAGAGACGAACATAGGTAGCGACAACAATGCTCAGGCAATGCAGGAAGGGGCAGGGCCCTTCTTATAGTCCAGGGTGCTAGAGAGCTAATTTGAGTATATAATTCATGTGCGCGCGCTGGCCCTACGGGACACTGCAGAGTAAAGCGGAAGTGATCGCTGGCGTCTCCTGAGGAGGAGATACAGGCCAGCACTCACTGATCCATGGCTGCGGCCGTCAGGAGGCGAGTAAACCTGACGGCCCGTGGCCATGGGTGTTACATGGGACATCTATAATTTTGGGATACACAAGTAATCCGGTCCAGTAATAGCTTCAGGCAAGATCTAAGCCTGGGCATCATGGTCTTCGAGAAGGTGGATGGCAATCCGAGGGTCCCACTTTTGCCAGGCCCCTGAGCATTTTGATATAATGTATCATGTTGCAGTTAAGAAGTTAGTTATGATGGAGGAATGGAAGACGTCAGCCATCATGGTGTTGACCACACTGAGCTCTAGAAGTGGTCAAACTGAACGATGTGGAAACGATAATGTGCTCGGGGGTGGGCACAGTGGGTACAAGAGTTAGGATCTTTGGTAGGGTCTTTGGTGCCCTTACGGTATACTGCCTCTGCTAGAGTGGCAGGCCAGTGGGTATTACCCTTTGATTGCTATCTGGGCACTTCTATGTTAGATTGTAGGGCATCTTGATGACCAGGTGAATCCAACCGGATACATTTCACTGTAGGGATTGTAGTTATGCAATAAAGTTATAGTGATTTTCAACTCAAAATAAATATATATATATATATATATTTTTTTTTTTTTCTTATCAGTTCTATTACTGTAGTTATTCTGCATGTGTGAGAGTGAGAACTGACCCATCTTCCAAAGTCAAAAATTGAACCCTAAAACATTGGTCTGGTAGATAGATAGATAGATAGATAGATAGATAGATAGATAGATAGATAGATAGATAGATAGATAGATAGATAGATAGATAGATGATAGATAGATAGATAGATAGATAGATAGATAGATAGATAGATAGATAGATAGACAGTGCGGCCTGTGAGCTTCCGTCCTCATCACTTTGGAAACCTGACTATAATTACCCTCAGGAGGGAGAGAGGAGCCGTGTAAACCCCTCGTCATCATTCAGCCACCAGACAATGCCATGTTCTATACATCATGTCCGATAAGATCACAAAAGAGAAAGAGACGAGGAGGCAGCGGTGTATCTACGACACAGGGGCTGCCCGGCTGACTTGTCACTCATGTCCACACACCTCACCCACAGCGCACGGATCTGACATGAAAACGTTTAGACCTTTTCCCCCGAACAACGTCGTTATTTCTGAAAACATTTCTCTATTCAGCTGGCAGATCCCGCAGCACGCTAATGGGTAACCGCTCGGATGTCGCCTTTGGTGGGTTACGCCTGGGAGTCTGCACACACTTTTTAGCTTCTGATCATGCGTGAAATATTATGCCTTGTATCCCGGCCCCGCAGGACGAAAAGGATCTACACTGCATCAGTTCCCATTGCTATTCCTCTGGAGACGAATATTTCGGCACTACGCTGAGATGAAGGCGCGCTCCTATCAGCCACCTAATGCGTTTTATTGCCACCGCTGAAATGACCCAATAATGGGATTTACACCAAACTGAGAGTACGCAGCACCGGCGCAGAGAGCGCTCACCTCTCAAGAGAGCACGGGGTCAGGAGCCGGAATAATGGACAAGAAATCAGACAAAAAGATCTCTCTCCCCTTTATTTCCTTTTATTCCACCCCCGGGACGTCTCCATCCTGTATATATCTAAGAGGAAAGAGAAATGATGACTACATTAAATATATACAGATACCCAGAGATGAGGCGCTCACTCCCAGCGTCTTATATATAGGGCTCTAATAAAAATAGATTCTTGGGTTAAAAATCATGTATATTATATATATTCCACCGCAGACATAGCCTCGCTGGTAAAACCCTCCATAAAAGAGAATCAATACAAATTCTGTAGAGTGTTTACAGCATTATTCACAATTAAAGGTACAGAATAAAAATGGAAAATTCCTGCAAGTAAACAGGTTCATCAATGTAAATCTAATCCAGACAAACCCAGGGCAATCTGACAATCCAGAGAAGACAAATAGAACAAACAAATGTTATCTGTTATATTCTTATACATAGGGGGCAGTATTATAGCAGTTATATTCTTGTATATAGGGAGCAGTATTATAGTAGTTATATTCTTATACATAGGGGGCAGTATTATAGTAGTTATATTCTTGTATATAGGAGCAGTATTATAGTAGTTATATTCTTGTATATAGGTGCAGTATTATAGTAGTTATATTCTTGTATATAGGGGGCAGTATTATAGTAGTTATATTCTTGTATATAGGGGCAGTATTATAGTAGTTATATTCTTGTATATAGGGGGCAGTATTATAGTAGTTATATTCTTGTATATAGGGGGCAGGATTATAGTAGTTATATTCTTGTATATAGGGGGCACTATTATAGTAGTTATATTCTTGTATATAGGGGCAGTATTATATTAGTTATATTCTTGTATATAGGGGCAGTATTATAGTAGTTATATTCTTGTATATAGGAGCAGTATTATAGCAGTTATATTCTTGTATATAGGGAGCAGTATTATAGTAGTTATATTCTTGTATATAGGAGGTAGTATTATAGTAGTTATATTCTTGTATATAGGAGGTAGTATTATAGTAGTTATATTCTTATACATAGGGGGCAGTATTATAGTAGTTATATTCTTGTATATAGGAGCAGTATTATAGTAGTTATATTCTTGTATATAGGTGCAGTATTATAGTAGTTATATTCTTGTATATAGGGGGCAGTATTATAGTAGTTATATTCTTGTATATAGGGGCAGTATTATAGTAGTTATATTCTTGTATATAGGGGGCAGTATTATAGTAGTTATATTCTTGTATATAGGGGGCAGGATTATAGTAGTTATATTCTTGTATATAGGGGGCACTATTATAGTAGTTATATTCTTGTATATAGGGGCAGTATTATATTAGTTATATTCTTGTATATAGGGGCAGTATTATAGTAGTTATATTCTTGTATATAAGGGAAGTATTATAGTAGTTATATTCTTGTATATAGAGGGCAGTATTATAGTAGTTATATTCTTGTATATAGGGGGCAGTATTATAGTAGTTAGATTCTTGTATATAGGGGGCAGTGTTATAGTAGTTATATTCTTGTATATAGGAGGCAGTATTATAGTAGTTATAGTCTTGTATATAGGAGGCAGTATTATAGTAGTTATATTGTTGTATATAGGGGGCAGTAATATAGTCGTTATATTCTTGTATATAGGGGGCAGTATTATAGTAGTTATATTGTTGTATATAGGGGGCAGTATTATAGTAGTTATATTCTTGTATATAGGGGGCAGTATTATAGTAGTTATATTCTTGTATATAGGAGCAGTATTATAGTAGTTATATTCTTGTATATAGGGGGCAGTATTATAATAGTTATATTCTTGTATATAGGAGGCAGTATTATAGTAGTTATATTCTTGTATATAGGAGCAGTATTATAGTAGTTATATTCCTGTATATAGGGACAGTATTATGGTAGTTATATTCTTGTATATAGGGGGCAGTATTATAGTAGTTATATTCTTGTATATAGGGGGCAGTATTATAGTAGTTATATTCTTGTATATAGGGGCAGTATTATAGTAGTTATATTCTTGTATATATGGGCAGTATTTTAGTAGTTATATTCTTGTATATAGGGGCAGTATTATAGTAGTTAGATTCTTGTATATAGGGGGCAGTATTATAGTAGTTATATTCTTGTATATAGGGGGCAGTATTATAGTAGTTAGATTCTTGTATATAGGGGGCAGTATTATAGTAGTTATATTCTTGTATATAGGGGCAGTATTTTAGTAGTTATATTCTTGTATATAGGGGCAGTATTATAGTAGTTAGATTCTTGTATATAGGGGGCAGTATTATAGTAGTTATATTCTTGTATATAGGGGGCAGTATTACAGTAGTTATATTCTTGTATATAGGAGCAGTATTATAGTAGTTATATTCTTGTATATAGGAGCAGTATTATAGTAGTTATATTCTTGTATATAGGGGGCAGTATTATAGTTGTTATATTCTTGTATATAGGGAGTAGTATTATAGTAGTTATATTCTTGTATATAGGAGCAGTATTATAGTAGTTATATTCTTGTATATAGGAGGCAGTATTATAGTAGTTATATTCTTGTATATAGGGGGCAGTATTATAGTGGTTATATTCTTGTATATAGGGAGTAGTATTATAGTAGTTATATTCTTGTATATAGGAGCAGTATTATAGTAGTTATATTCTTGTATATAGGAGGCAGTATTATAGTAGTTATATTCTTGTATATAGGGGGCAGTATTATAGTGGTTATATTCTTGTATATAGAGGCAGTAATATAGTAGTTTATTCTTGTATATAGGGGGCAGTATTATAGTAGTTATATTATTGTATATAGGGGCAGTATTATAGTAGTTATATTCTTGTATATAGGAGCAGTATTATAGTAGTTATATTCTTGTATATAGGTGGCAGTATTATAGTAGTTATATTCTTGTATATAGGAGGCAGTATTATAGTAGTTATATTCTTGTATATAGGGGCAGTATTATAGTAGTTATATTCTTGTATATAGGGTAGTATTACAGTAGTTATATTCTTGTATATAGGGGGCAGTATTATAGTAGTTATATTCTTGTATATAGGAGCAGTATTATAGTAGTTATATCCTTGTATATAGGGGCAGTATTATAGTAGTTATATTCTTGTATATCGGGGGCAGTATTATAGTAGTTATATTCTTGTATATAGGGGCAGTATTATAGTAGTTATATTCTTGTATATAGGGGGCAGTATTATAGCAGTTATATCCTTGTATATAGGGGGCAGTATTATAGTAGCTATATTCTTGTATATAGGAGCAGTATTATAGTAGTTATATTCTTGTATATAGGGGGCAGTATTATAGTAGTTATATACTTGTATATAGGGGGCAGTATTATAGTAGTTATATTCTTGTATATAGGAGCAGTATTATAGTAGTTATATTCTTGTATATAGGAGCAGTATTATAGTAGTTATATTCTTGTATATTGGGGCAGTATTATAGTAGTTATATTCTTGTATATAGGGGCAGTATTATAGTAGTTATATTCTTGTATATAGGAGCAGTATTATTGTAGTTATATCCTTGTATATAGGGGGCAGTATTATAGTAGTTATATTCTTGTATAAAGGGGCAGTATTATAGTAGTTATATTCTTGTATATAGGAACATTATTATAGTAGTTATATCCTTGTATATAGGGGGCAGTATTATAGTACTTAGATTTCTTGTATATAGGGGGCAGTATTATAGTAGTTATATTCTTGTATATAGGAGCAGTATTATAGTAGTTATATTCTTGTATAAAAGAGCAGTATTATAGTAGTTATATTCTTGTATATAGGAACAGTATTATAGTAGTTATATTCTTGTATATACGGTGCAGTATTATAATAGTTAAATTCTTGTATATAGGAGGCAATATTAAACTAGTTATATTCTTGTATATAGGGGCAGTATTATAGTAGTTATATTCTTGTATATAGGGAGCAGTATTATAGTAGTTATATTCTTTTATATAGGGGGCAGTATTATAGTAGTTATATTCTTGTATATAGGGAGCAGTATTATAGTAGTTATAGTCTTGTATATAGGGGCAGTATTATAGTAGTTATTTTCTTTTATATTGGGGCAGTATTATAGTAGTTATATTCTTGTATATAGGGGCAGTATTATAGTCGTTATATTCTTGTATATAGGGGCAGTATTATAGTAGTTATATTCTTGTATATAGGGGCAGTATTATAGTAGTTATATTCTTGTATATAGGGGCAGTATTATAGTAGTTATATTCTTGTATATAGGGGCAGTATTATAGTGGTAATATTCTTGTATATAGGGAGCAGTATTATAGTAATTATATTCTTTTATATAGGGGCAGTATTATAGTGGTTATATTCTTGTATATAGGGGGCAGTATTATAGTAGTTATATTCTTGTATATAGGAGGCAGTATTATCATCGTTATATTCTTGTATATAGGGGCAGTATTATAGTAGTTATATTCTTGTATATAGGAGGCAGTATTAGAGTAGTTATATTCTTGTATATAGGGGGCAGTATTATAGTAGCTATATTCTTGTATATACAGGCAGTATTGTAGTAGTTATATTCTTGTATATAGGGGGCAGTATTATAGTAGTTATATTCTTGTATATAGGGGCAGTATTATAGTAGTTATATTCTTGTATATAGGGGCAGTATTATAGTAGTTATATTCTTGTATATAGGAGCCGTATTATAGTAGTTATATTCTTGTATATAGGGGCAGTATTATAGTAGTTATATTCTTGTATATAGAGGGCAGTATTATAGTAGTTATATTCTTGTATATAGGAGCAGTATTATAGTAGTTTTATTCTTGTATATAGGGGCAGTATTATAGTAGTTATATTCTTGTATATAGAGGGCAGTATTATAGTAGTTATATTCTTGTATATAGGAGCAGTATTATAGTAGTTTTATTCTTGTATATAGGGGGCAGTATTATAGTAGTTATATTCTTGTATATAGGGGGCAGTATTATAGTAGTTATATTCTTGTATATAGGGGGCAGTATTATAGCAGTTATATTCTTGTATATAGGGACAGTATTATAGTAGTTATAGTCTTGTATATAGGGGGCAGTATTATAGTAGTTATATTCTTGTATATAGAGGGCAGTATTATAGTAGTTATATTCTTGTATATAGGAGCAGTATTATAGTAGTTTTATTCTTGTATATAGGGGCAGTATTATAGTAGTTAGTATGTATTAGTCTACTCTGCCTTTATGCTAAAAAATTATGAGAACAATCTTTGCGGTAGAAAGGTCTTAGCAGTTGTCAGTTCCCTTGCTTTATTTTGCAGTTCTAAAACAGTCCTTACTAAGCAGGGGGTGACAGTATGAGATAAAACTCCTCCTATAGTAATGTCTATATTTGAGTCGCTCTTTCATAAGTTGTATATGGAGTTTTGAACACGGATCGCAGTTCGTTATTTCTTCTTATGAATATCCAGTGCTGCACCTATGAAATCAACCGGTATGAGAATCGCTGTTCCTGAGCTTTGTGCAGCCGGCAGGGGAATTGCACCTGCGGCTTCTGGAAACATCTTTAACCTTAGAATTAAACTCCTTGCTAATTATAAACAATTCTATTTTAGGTTGAGATCCAGCTGTATCAATGGCTCCGAAAACGACTAAACCAATAATTTCTCCTGTTTCTTTAGATAGTTAGTGACTGACTGGGAGAGACTCGCTAATTTGCTGTCTCATTTGTAATTAGTGGAGTCTGTGATACTTTTTATCTATATAAAAGAAGTGCAAGAATACCAGACAAATTGTAAAGGATCTGCCAGACACAGCTTCTGTGTCGACGCCCGTGGTTAATCAGTCTGCATCTGCTCCTAGGTCTGATAGAGTGACTCGATCTGCTACCACTCAGGCTGGTAGGCTGAGGAGTGGGAGAACCTATCACAGCCTGGCCAGACGGAGCTAGCTCCCACCCTCTGTCTATTTATACCTTAATTTCCTATTCTTCCTTTGCCTGTGATTTTGTCTGGTTTCCTGGCTCTGCTGCTGCTGCTTGTACTATTGTCCTCTGCTTCAAATTGACCCTGGTTTTACTGACTACTCTCCTGCTCTGCGTTTGGTACCTCGTACACTCCTGGTTTGACTTGGCTTGTTCACTACTCTTGTTGCTTACGGTTTTGCCATGGGCAACTGTCCCATTTCCCTTAGCTTCTGTGTACCCTTGTCTGTTGGTCTGTCGTTCACTTATTGAGCGTAGGGACCGTCTAAAAGTTGTACGCCGTCGCCTAGTACGGGCCGTGCAAGTAGGCAGGGACTGAGTGGCGGGTAGATTAGGGCTCCCCTGTCTGTCTCCCTACCCCGACATTACACAAATTTTGGAAGAAACCATTTCGGAATCTCTGTGGTGGGGGCTTTAAATAATTGAAAGGATCATTCCTGATCCACTATCTTAGGGCTAGAATAACACAGGGATGCCCCTTTATAGCAAATGGAAGTCATTGAGGGGGGGTCTATGAGCCAGAGCAGAGAGCCACTAGCCGTCCTTACATTTCATATTTCTTAGTCTGAATGACCACCATATTATACTACATTCCCCGCAGCGGCCAGTAGTAGCATCCCCCCGGAAAAATCAGCTATTTGCTTGGGGTCTCGGGAGCACAGCAGTCAGCTGATCACCACATCGGCTCTCAGATTAAAGGGGTTGTCTGTGATGAGGGAAGCCTTTTAAGAGAGTCCCTGTGTCAGGCCCCGCCCCCTTATGCCGTGCACAGGATGGAGCACAGTATATGAGTTTAGTGTGGAGTTTCCCTTTAAAGTGTAGCTCTAGATTGGATACTGTTTACATTTTATATTAGGGGGTTAGACTGCAATTCCAATCCTACAAGGCTTGATCCCTATGCTGCTAATCACTCGTGCAGTGCAAAGGTGGGGAACTTGATTTCCTCCCAGCTCTATGGAGATATATGGATTTTCTAAGATTTAGGTTTTTGAGAAAAGTCATTATGTTTTGCAATACTGATAAGACGTTTCGCCCCCTTGTCAATCCCATTTTATTAAAAAGACAAACTAGTCGACCACACAAACGTGTGAGAGATTATATCTATTGTTTACTCAGCCTCCGAGTCATAAATAGACAAAGGTTACAGTCAGCTGAGTGGTTGGATGTAATTTAAAAAGGGTATCCAGAATAAGAAAAACATGGCTGCTTTCTTCCAGAAACAGTGCCACACCTGTCCACAGGTTGTGTGTGGTATTGTTTCTCAGCTTTATTCACCTCTATGGAGCAGAGGTGCAATCCCACGCAAAATGGACAGATGGACTATTTCTGGAAGAAAACAATTAGGCTGGATTCACACGAACATGTTCGGTCCGTAAAGGACGGAACATATTTCGGCTGCAAGTCCCGGACCGAATACACCGCAGGGAGCCGGGCTCCTAGTATCATAGTTATGTACGACTCTAGGAGTCCCTGCCTCTCCATGGAACTACTGTCTCGTACTGAAAACATGATTACAGTACGGGACAGATGTCCCGCAGCGAGGCAGGGACTCCTAGCATCGTACATAACTATGATACTAGGAGCCCGGCTCCCTGCGGTGTGCTCGGTCCGGGACTTGCAGCCGAAATACGCTCCGTCCTTTACGGACCGAACATGCTCGTGTGAATCCAGCCTTATGCTTTTTTAATTTTATACAATCCCTTAAACTACTTACTGATGCTTGAGTTTGTCCTGGGATTTCCTGCTGGGAGAGGGGGAAAGAGCTGCTTTACTGAGTGTCTGGACAGAGAGCTGTTTACAGACATATTTTTTTGATTATTAACGGTTCCCATACTCATTATTATGTTGTTTTTTTAGGAAAACATATTAATATTTTATTTTTATTTTAAGTAAGCCAAACTAATATTTAGAAAGTGCCAATAACCTGGAGAGACTTCCCGTTCCAACTTATAGTATAATACAAACAGCAGAATCACATTCCTGGAGACTGTATGGGGGCGCACGGTGTCTCTGCGGCTCCGTGTGCGCTTGTGTGGAGTTCTGTATGGCACCATATTATAAAGAATAACTCAGAGGTAACATGGGTGATATCTGACATTGTGAAAGCTGTCGCATTTATAGTGAATCAGATAGAAAAAATGGCATATGCCACCGTGTGAAACTGGAAGTAGAAGGAGGTGAAGTATGGCCCTATATATAAGTCTATAGGCGCTGTGTTATGGCCCGGTAGAGCAGCCCTACATACGTAGCCATTAAAACATTGTACGGTATTCTGGATCTGGTGAAGTGGATCAGAAGGAACCTATTTATAGTATAGAAGTATCGATGCCGCCCGTCCATTCACTTACTTTTCCTCACGTCTCTCGGTGTAATTGCTGCTGAAATGCCATTACGCATGCAAATTAACTTAATTGTAGCGCGCAATTTACCACATTAAAATACTTCAAAATAGAACCGGACTGAGCAGTAATTTTGCATGTCATTTTTCATTGAATTTCCCTGTGCGGGGTCATTATATAATCTTTCTCATGTACAACGCGGGACGTGGTATTATCGTCTCCTCTATATTTAGAGGTAAAACACTTTGCTGGGACGTGAACTCGACCGCGTGCTCAGATTTTCAGAGATTGCGATGAATAGGAAGTGAATAGAGACACTGAGTGAGGGAGATTGCACAGTGGAAGGAGCAGGGTCTCCAGCAGCACAGAGTATTTCATGAGATGAGTTTGTTACGTTTGTGGGACGTCAAACTGAGTGTCACATAGGAAAAAAGAAACAGGCTCTTCTGCAGCACAGATTATTTCAGGAGAGAAGTATGCTGGTCTTATTGAAGGTTAAAGACTGAGAGTCACATAGCGGAAGGAGACAGGATCCTCTCAGCAGCACAGATTGTTTAAGGAGAAGAGATCTGCTAATGTTGTGGGACGTCCCAGAATGAGAGTCACATAGAGTGCTGCTCTTGTGGGAAGTCACAGTAGACAGCAGGCTCGTATCAGCAGCACAGAGTATTTAATGAAGAGAATGTGCTGATCTTGTTGCAAGTCACAGACTGAGAGTTACATAGTGGATAGGGCCGGGTCCCCCAGCAGCCCAGAGTATTTAAGAAGAAAAGTGTGCTGCTCTTGTGGGAAGTCACAGAAAGGAGCAGGGTCTTCTCAGCAGCACAGAGTATTTAACATTGGGAATGTGCTGATCTTGTGGGCGCTCACAGACTGAGTGTTACATAGTGGATAGAGCAGGGTCCCCCAGCAGTCCAGACTAGGGGTGTGATTTCCAGGACCATGTGAAATTAAATAAAGAGCAAATCTTCATCCATTTGCATAGATAATGTATCTTGTAGGAATTGTATACAAGTCACTGGTACTGAAAAGTCTCAGCAGGATACGATCCATAATATATATATATTCAGTCTTCACCCCGAGGTAAGCAGCGCAAAGTATTTCAGCATAACGACCGACGCTTAATTGTACAGCGCAATTAACAAGGACTTTTGCTTTCCTGATTATTGATGATTTGGGGAGTTGGAAGCGGCTGGTGCGATAATGAACATTAACTCTTCTCACTACTTGTTCCGTCATTGACTTTTCAATAAATAATGTCGGGTGGGGGATGGGGGGGGGGTTATCACATAATGAATGTAGACCGGACAATTATAGTACGACCCTGTGGCTGTTTGGTGGAGTAACAGGAGGTGACCTGTGAGCCGGATGTGATGATGTCATCGGCCATGTTCATCTCCATTACATGTGTCCTGATAAATCATTTACTTAGTGACAATGAAAGATTCCTAATAAGACGTGCCCCTTTAAAAAGTCTTTCCTTCGTGGCGTTGTTCACATGTGCCGTCCTGGTGCAAGATTTATAATCCTTACTGTGAATATTATTACATATTTAACTCATTTTAAAAAATGCATGAAAAATTGTGAAAAAATACACACACGGGTGATTACATGTCCCGTATGTCGGAGATATTCGCGCCTCGCAGCAATGCTCGGTTTTCCTTCTGCTGGGGCACGGATTAATTTTGCTGCCCTAGCCCTGTAACTGAATACCCTGGCCAGGGCAGAGTGGCTTGTTAGTTCACATGTCTCGTTCCACCCCAAAATTCATATTCTCACACCCCGTTTTTATATATGACTTTACCTGTAAGAGTCCGAGAGTCCGGGTAGTGTCGAGGCATACTTCAACTACAGTCTTACTAGGGTAATTGCATCACTTGAAAGAAGACCTGTCCCCTCTCCTGACATGTCTGTTTTAGTAAATAATTGTATTCCCCATGAAATAACAATTCAGGAACATCTTTTCTTAGAACTCTACCATAGGCCGTTCCTCTGTTATTCCTCCTAGAAACTTATGAATAAATTGACAACTTTGTGTTACCACTTGGGGGTGTGTCCTTACAGAGACTGACAATGGCCAATCAGTACTGACAGAGTGAGACTGTATGGACACGCCCCTCTGACAAAGGGGTAACACCCAGTTGTCAATTTACTCATAAATTTCAAAGAGGAATAACAGAGGAACAGCCCAACGCAGAGTCTAAGAAAATCTGTGTATTTTTATTTCATGGGGAATACAATTATTTACTAAAACAGACATGTCAGGAGAGGTGAGGGTTCCTCTTAAATATGCAGCCATTTTTGTGACTGATGCAGCGTGCATTTGGATCTAGCCTATCAGATCACTTGGAGCTAGTGACACAATGTACCTCATGCCTCGTTAGTATAACTGCATCTTGGTGAAGTTATCTTTTAATTATCATGTGACCGCTCAGGCCTTTAAACATGATCACTTTCTAGTGATGCTTGTAAAAGGGGCGGGGCTGTCATACTTGAGCAAGCGAGTGGTAGTCACCAGAAACGGATAAAATCTTATTATAATAATTACTGTCTTAGACAAACAGATCTCAGGGATTCCTGACTTATTGTAACATGGCTGCACATGTAAGCAAAGGATACACTATCAAACTAATAGGGGACTTAAATATTTTGAATGGAGTTACCCTTCAAATGTGACAACCCGGTTAAAATAAACGGACACCACTTTTTCAGGCATTCTTTATTGGAAAAATACCATCCACCTCAGCCTCTAGAAAATGAAACTTGAGCCAACAGTCCAATCATGAGCCTGTGACAACCTCTCATTCACGAGAAAGTGGTTGTCACCGGTACTGGGTGAAGAGATAACGGGTTCGCTAGCATAGCCAATCTCATGAAATCCTAATTAAATTGTTAAAATACTTCAGAGGTGAGTGGAGGAGAAGTTATAGAAGTAATAAAAGGATCAAGTATTTTGGGTGGAGTTACCCTTTAAATTCGACAACTCATAGAAGATAATTGGTCAGGTTTCACTAAATTTCACAAGCACAAGGGAAACTACAACCAGTCTGGCACTTTCTCTTTTTATCAGTTTAGCTTCTCTCGGACCTGCTGTGTTTTACTGCTTTAGAAGCGCAGCGTGCGCCGGCGGAGCCTCAGAACCTGCGCTGAGAAATTACCCAACGTTCAATATTAAAAAGTCACTGGGACAAATGTGCTCAGCGACCTTCCTTCAATTGGGTTTGCACCTAGACGGAGCTGGACTGTTCCTGGTGTTGATCCATCTGCTGCACGCAGCGTCGCCGCTGTCAGATACAGGCGTCCCGGAGATCATCTAAACCTCATTGAAAGCACCTGTGAACAATTAATTATATTAATATAACAGCAGGGGTGATGCCAGAACACTCACGGAGAGGTTGAGAGCACCTTCTGTTTCCAAGGCTGCCGGTGGAGCGAGCCAAGGATACATCGCTAAATAAATGGCGTTCTCTGGAGGACACGATGGAGACATTGACGCTGCTGCATTCTGACCTGTCAATATCCACATCTGCCTCGTGTTAATCACAGAAATGAAAAGTCTCATAGAAACAATTGCTTAATTCCAGGATCATATTTCCCAGAGATTAGAAAGTGAATTGAAAACGTGTTTGTTGTGATTAAGACGCAGAGTGAGCCGAGAATTACTCCCTTGTACTCTGCAGTGCCATAAATATTTTCCATGTTTAATATTTTTATTTAAGGGCACAGTGTGGGGCATATTTTTATCAGGGGCACATTGTGAGGCATTTTTATCAGGGGCGTTTTATGTGGCATTGTTATTTTCAGGGGTATAGTGTGAGGATTTGCAGCAAAAGTGAGGAGCAGAAGACATAAGGGCATTAAGAAGTCGTCATGGTGGTCTGGACCAAATTGAGTAGAAATGGAAGTGAGCAACTCCACTCAGAGAAGACGTCACCTGTGAGTCACTGAATGTAAGTATTTATTCTGTTTCTGACTATGCCTGATCAGTGTTGTAGTCACCCATATGGTCTATAGCGTGATGATGGGTGGTAGTGAGGGGGGGCTGACTTTTTAAATGACGCCATATGATTTGTATGGACGCCCCTGCAGATGAAATGCTATATAAACCCTTCTAATGATCAGTGTGTGTCACAATAAAACCCATAGGCGGTGGACATGTCTATCGCCCCTCGGTATACAGTATATCTATATCTAATCTAAGCTGTTTCACCCTGTAGGACATAGGTAATATTACAATCTATAATTGGCTTCCGAAAAGATCAGAGGTTCAGGGACAAACAGGGAAAAGGCGGAAGGCAAGAAAGAAAGTGTTCCAGTCAAACAAAGGTATAAAATACAGTGGAGGATGGTAAAAATAGGGCGACAAAAAAAGGAAAAACTCCCTTGTAGGTAATGAAATTCTGCTCAGAACAGACTGGAGGGGCCAGGAATAAAAGTGAGCTCCCCGATTCCCTGATCTGCTTCTTAAATTCATTAATTTCTACCGGCGGAGCCTCACTTCTCCTTAATTATAGATTTTGTTAGAGTGGAATCAGATACATGAACGGTGAAAGGTTAATAGAATTTTTTAAACACACTTTTGCCATTAGTAATGTTAATGTCTCTTTGGCCATTTGCCATATTGGAAAGAGCACTTACGGGGCGATCTAGAATATTGCAGCCTATAATTGACCAATAGCGTCTTCTGTCTCAGGCCTGTCGACGTTGCTTTCTCCATCGCAGGTATGATGGTTAAACACCCCACGTGGTTTGGGAGACAGAACTTCCCTGCCCCCACCACTCTATTCTTTTATATTAGGTATATAGACGATTAGCTGAAATCTGTAAAGCTCTGGATTCATTCATATGAGGATTATTCTGGGAAATGGAATCATTTGGAGAAGAAATAAAGGAATTTGGTTATAATAAAACGAAAATAAAAAAAAGTGCAAGGGCTGTCGGCGCCGCCACCGCCGAACGTGTTGTTTTTTAAATCACTTTAAATACTACATGGAAACAAAATCTAAAAAACAAAAAAAACCTGAACTTATGATTAGAGAAAGGAATGATCTATGGTCATCAATAGAGATGAAACCAGGAAAATTCTCTTTACTGGCATTTTACCGGGATATTTCTTATAAATGAGCCGTTTTTAAAAGAAGAAAGTGTAATGGCAGGAAGGAGGTGAAGGGGAAGTGAGCCCTAATCTACCCACCGCCCTGTCCCTGCCTACTTGCAACGACCCGCCCTAGGCGACGAGGTACAACTGGGCGGCGGTCCCTACGCTGGCTAAGTGCACGGGAAGACAAACAGGGAACACGCAAGGGAAGGGGCAGTAGCCACGGAACGCCACGAGGAAACGGGGCGGCGAACGAACAGTCAGGACCAGGACGAAGTGAGTACACCCGAGCGGGCACGGAGACAGAAGCAAGCCAGGGGCAAAGCAAAGCAGGTCGAGCAGAACTGCAGCAAGGCAGAAGCACGGCAGAAGCAGGCTGGAGCAAGCAGCAGTGGGGCCAGGAATCCAAAAGAATTACAAGCACTGAGGGAGAGCACAGGGCAGGTAATAAAGGGCAGGGGGCGGAGCTAACTCCGACAGACCAGGCCGCGATAGGCTCTCCCACTCCTGAGCCTGCCACCCTGGTTGGTGGGAGATGGTGTCAGTCGAACAGGTCTGGCCTCAGGTGTGGATTGATTAATCCCAGGAGTATAGCTAGATGAAGTACCTGGCAGATCCCTAACAGTACTCCCCCTTTTATGAGGGGCCACCGGACCCTTACTAAGGGGACCCGGTTTAGTGGGGAAGAGGAGGTGGAACCTCCTGATCAATACCCCAGCGTGAACATCACGGGCAGGTACCCAAGTCCTCTCCTCCGGCCCGTATCCTCTCCAATGGACCAGGTACTGGAGGGAGCCCTGGACCATCCTACTGTCCATAATCTTGGCCACCTCGAATTCCACCCCTTCAGGGGTGAGAACGGGAACAGGAGGTATCCTCGAGGGGGACCAGGACGGGGAGCAGCGTTTAAGGAGAGAGGCATGGAAGACGTCATGTATGCGAAAGGATGGGGGGAGCTCCAGACGGAAGGATACAGGGTTGAGGACTTCAATGATCTTATAAGGTCCAATAAATCGGGGAGCAAACTTCCTGGACGGGACCTTAAGGCACAAGTTCCTGGACGACAACCAGACCAAATCCCCGACGACAAACCGGGGGTTAGCAGAACGTCTACTATCCGCCTGAATCTTTTGTGCGCTCTGGGACGCCTCTAGGTTCTTCTGAACCTGGGCCCAGACAGTGCACAGTTCCCGATGAACCTCCTCTACCTCAGGATTATTGGAACAACCAGGGGAGACGGAGGAGAACCTTGGGTTAAACCCGAAATTACAGAAAAACGGGGAGACCCCTGACGAGTTACTGACCCGGTTATTCAGGGAAAATTCAGCAAGGGGAAGGAATGAGACCCAATCGAATTGACAGTCAGAGATGAAACACCTTAAATATTGTTCCAGGGATTGGTTGGTCCTTTCCGTTTGGCCATTAGTTTCGGGATGGAAGGCGGAGGAGAAGGACAGATCAATCTCCAACTTTTTACAAAAAGCTCTCCAAAATAAGGAAACAAATTGTACCCCTCTGTCAGAAACGATATTGACTGGGGCCCCATGGAGACGCAGGATGTGTTTCACAAACAAAGAAGCTAACGTCTTGGCGTTAGGTAGCTTCTTAAGGGGCACAAAGTGGCACATCTTGCTGAAGCGGTCGACTACCACCCACACCACCGACTTGCCCTGAGATGGAGGCAAATCGGTGATAAAATCCATGGAGATATGGGTCCAAGGTCTCTGGGGGATGGGCAAGGAACGTAGTAGGCCCGCAGGTCGGGACCTAGGGGTTTTGGACCTAGCGCAAACCTCACAAGCGGCGACGTAAGCCCTAACATCTTTAGGCAACCCAGGCCACCAATAGTTTCTGGTAATGAGGTGTTTGGTGCCCAAGATGCCAGGATGACCAGATAGAGCGGAGTCATGGTTTTCCCTGAGTACCCTCAGCCGGTATTGCAGGGGAACAAACAGTTTGTCCCCAGGGACGTTCCCGGGAGCTGCACCCTGATCAGCCGCGATATCAGAAGCTAAATCAGAATCCGTGGCAGAGACGATTATACCAGGGGGTAAAATACAAACAGGATCCTTCTCGGAAGGAGGATTGGCCATGAAACTACGTGACAGAGCGTCAGCCTTAATATTCTTGGACCCGGCCCTATAGGTAACCAATAAATTAAATCTGGTAAAGAATAGTGCCCACCGAGCTTGTCTAGGATTAAGCCTCCGGGCCGATTCTAGGAAAACCAGATTCTTGTGATCCGTAAGGACCGTTACCTGGTGTCTGGCCCCCTCCAGGAAGTGCCGCCACTCCTCAAAAGCCCATTTAATGGCTAGAAGTTCGCGGTTGCCAATATCATAGTTACTCTCCGTGGGCGAAAACTTCCTAGAAAAGTAAGCACAGGGGCGGAGATGGGTGAGGGAGCTGGTACCCTGGGACAAGACGGCCCCCACTCCCACCTCGGAAGCGTCAACCTCCACAATAAATGGCTCCTCTTGGTTGGGCTGAATCAGCACGGGGGCCGAGATAAAGCACTTCTTGAGAGTCTCAAAGGCCTGGACGGCCTCAGGGGGCCAATGGAGGACATCGGCACCCTTGCGGGTAAGGTCCGTAAGAGGCTTAGCGACGACCGAGAAGTTGGCAATAAATCTCCTGTAATAGTTGGCGAACCCTAAAAAACAATGTAACGCCTTAAGGGAGGCAGGTTGGACCCATTCCGCCACAGCTTGAACCTTGGCAGGGTCCATGCGGAATTCATGAGGAGTGAGGATTTGCCCTAAAAATGGTATCTCCTGTACCCCAAAGACACATTTTTCAGTCTTAGCAAACAGATTATTCTCCCGAAGGACCTGGAGCACCTTCCTGACATGCTCCACGTGGGAGGACCAGTCCTTGGAAAACACCAGTATGTCATCAAGGTACACAACAAGAAAATTACCCAGGTACTCTCTCAGGATTTCATTAATAAAATTCTGGAAGACAGCAGGGGCATTACACAACCCAAAGGGCATGACCAGGTATTCGAAATGACCCTCGGGTGTGTTGAACGCAGTTTTCCACTCATCCCCCTCTTTGATGCGGATAAGGTTATATGCCCCCCGTAGATCGAACTTAGAAAACCATTGGGCTCCCTGAACCTGATTAAAAAGATCCGGAATCAAAGGAAGTGGGTACTGGTTCCTTACGGTGACCTTATTCAGGTTACGATAATCAATGCACGGCCTAAGACCACCATCCTTCTTCCCCACGAAGAAGAAGCCAGCACCTACAGGAGAAGTCGAGGGGCGAATGAAACCCTTGGCCAGGCATTCTTGGATATACACCCTCATCGCTTCACGTTCAGGACATGAAAGATTAAATATCCTACCCTTAGGAAGCTTGGCACCAGGCACCAAATCGATAGCGCAATCGTAATCTCTATGGGGGGGCAACACCTCGGAGGCCTCCTTAGAAAACACATCGGCGAAGTCCTGAACAAACTCAGGAAGCGTGTTTACCTCCTCCCGGGGAGAAATAGAGTTAACAGAAAGACATGACATAAGACATTCATTACCCCATTTGGTGAGATCCCCAGTATTCCAATCAAATGTGGGATTATGCAACTGCAACCAGGGAAGGCCTAAAACCAGATCAGACGATAATCCCTGCATCACCAGTACAGAGCACTGCTCCAAATGCATGGAGCCAACCAGGAGTTCAAAAACAGGAGTATGCTGAGTAAAATAACCATTAGCAAGGGGGGTTGAGTCGATTCCTACTACAGGGATAGGATAAGGTAAATCAATACAAGGCATCTTTAGAGACATAGCAAATTCCACAGACATGATATTAGCAGATGAGCCAGAATCCACGAAAGCACTGCCCGTGGCAGACCGGCCAGCAAACGAGACCTGAAAGGGAAGCAAAATTTTATTGCGTTTCACATTAACGGGAAATACCTGTGCGCCCAAGTGACCTCCCCGATGATCACTTAGGCGCGGAAGTTTTCCGGCTTCTTATTCTTGCGCCTGGGACAGGTGTTCAGTAGATGCTTGTCGTCCCCACAGTAGAAGCAGAGACCATTCATTCTGCGAAACTCCCTACGTTGTCGAGGGGACATGGAGGCCCCGAGTTGCATAGGTACCTCCGAGTCCTCCGTGGAGGGGCGAGGAGACGGGACCTCGGGGGGGATCGCAGAAAAGTCAGAGGGGAGCACACTGAAGCGTTCTAGCTGACGTTCCCTGAGACGTCGGTCAAGTCGTACTGCTAGGGCCATAACCTGGTCAAGGGAGTCAGGCGAGGGGTAGCTAACCAGCAGATCCTTCAGGGCGTCAGATAATCCTAACCTAAACTGGCACCTTAGGGCCGGATCGTTCCACTGAGAAGCTACGCACCACTTCCTAAAATCAGAACAGTATTCCTCAACCGGTCTCCTACCCTGACGTAAGGTCACCAGCTGACTCTCGGCTAAAGCAGTCCTGTCAGTCTCGTCGTAAATGAGTCCGAGGGCAGAGAAAAAACGATCAACAGAGGAAAGTTCAGGGGCGTCAGGAGCCAAGGAGAAGGCCCACTCTTGGGGCCCTTCCTGGAGTCGGGATATGATGATACCCACCCGCTGGTTCTCGGAACCTGAGGAGTGGGGCTTTAGGCGGAAATACAGTCTGCAACTCTCCCGGAAGGAGAGAAACGTCTTACGGTCCCCTGAAAACCGGTCAGGTAGCTTGAGGTCAGGTTCTAGAGGTGAGGTGAGGGGTACTACTAAAGCAGCGTCACCCTGATTGACCCTTTGGGCCAGGGCCTGGACCTGTAGGGAGAGGCCCTGCATCTGCTGGGTCAGGGTCTCAAGGGGGTCCATGATAGCGTCAGCGTAGGAGAAATGGTAGACTAGGTAAGGGCTTGTAATTATGTAATGGCAGGAAGGAGGTGAAGGGGAAGTGAGCCCTAATCTACCCACCGCCCTGTCCCTGCCTACTTGCAACGACCCGCCCTAGGCGACGAGGTACAACTGGGCGGCGGTCCCTACGCTGGCTAAGTGCACGGGAAGACAAACAGGGAACACGCAAGGGAAGGGGCAGTAGCCACGGAACGCCACGAGGAAACGGGGCGGCGAACGAACAGTCAGGACCAGGACGAAGTGAGTACACCCGAGCGGGCACGGAGACAGAAGCAAGCCAGGGGCAAAGCAAAGCAGGTCGAGCAGAACTGCAGCAAGGCAGAAGCACGGCAGAAGCAGGCTGGAGCAAGCAGCAGTGGGGCCAGGAATCCAAAAGAATTACAAGCACTGAGGGAGAGCACAGGGCAGGTAATAAAGGGCAGGGGGCGGAGCTAACTCCGACAGACCAGGCCGCGATAGGCTCTCCCACTCCTGAGCCTGCCACCCTGGTTGGTGGGAGATGGTGTCAGTCGAACAGGTCTGGCCTCAGGTGTGGATTGATTAATCCCAGGAGTATAGCTAGATGAAGTACCTGGCAGATCCCTAACAGAAAGGGACTGAAATTCCAAAGTATAGATCCATATTTTAGTCTCTATTGTCTTAAAAACAGCAAACAGCTCTAATAGTAGTTCACTTATCGCGGAAACACATATTTTCCGAGTCTCGTTCATCTTTGCTCATGGAGGTTTTCTGGCGGGGGTGATTTAAAACAGGCCAATGTATCATGCAGAGGCAGTCTCATGTAAGGCAGAAATGAGATCAAGAGAATACAGGGAGGAACTACTGTCAGAATCCTTTTCTAGAGCACTTAGATGCAATCGTAATAATTTGCTCTTTGGAAATCGGAGAAAAGATAGATCCAAAGGCTTTGTGTTTTCTTTCCAATATAGTCCCTTAGCAGGACTCATTAATAGTGCCATTAGAAGACACTGGCACATTATAGAGGCCGATATGGATCTAGCAGAGAAAGCTTTCCCCCTATTATCTCATGCAGAAGATGTTAAAATCTACGGGATGAACTAGTAAATGGTCGCCTTTTGAATAAGAAAGGGGATTGGCTGAGAGATATTGCACCAATGGGCAATCATAAATGGGGTAGTTGTTCGTTAAGTGGTCACATGCACATTGGCGAAAAAGTCAGAATGGGTGCAGCACAACATTACATCCCGCACCTTATCACTTGTAAATCTAATTTTCTAGTCTATGTGGTATTTTGCCCGTGTAGATTGTTCGGCAAAACAATACGCCCCTTGTTTCAACATTTTCGGGAACATGTATATTCGATCGGTGCAGGAAAGGGAACCCCAAGATGAATAGATCATATACGAGAGGTATATGGGGGTGACCCGAAATGTATGATCTTTGCGGGGCTACGACGAGTGTTTGTCTCAATTCACGGTAGTGACCGACATGTAAAGTTGCTTGGCTGTGACTCCTGGGAGGCTAATTGGATAATAAAAATGGAGGCACTAGGACCTCTGGACCTCAACGACAGGAACGATTTATCTGCTTTTCTAAAATAGTTGAAGAAACCTACATTGTTTTAATTTGACCCCTAAGACGGTATCTGTTTTTAACACTTTATATCCAAATGTTTGTATTTTGTAAATTGTTACGTAGAACGGAAGTTGCTAAGTAAGTACGGCTAGGAGGTTTAAGTGCGAGCGCACACAATGCCAGCAGGCTGTGAGAAAGCGTCCGGAGGAGACGAAACAGCCGTAGACGAGTGGTCTTACTTGTGTCTCGTCTCTAAAACCATGAATTAAAAGCATCAAGATGAAGTGTATCATGGGGAGTGCCGTGTGATCTTCTTATGTTGAATCTATCTATGAAGCACTGAGCACCAGCAATGAATTGTGATCGCACCACAAGTCCCAGCAGGCGTGTCATCCCGGATTGCCACAGTTAAGGTAGTGCCAACCATATATTTCTCTCATTATTGCCTATTTCTAAGGCAGAAATGTAATCACTTCAATACAGGGTGCAGCATGGACTCAAAAGGTGGTCACCGGCACAGGAAGTTGTTGGTTGCTAGGCAACCTGCATTCTCACCATAAAGCAAAGCTGCAGAACAGAAATAAACACAGATCCTGCAGAAATGGGTAATACTAATTCCTTTATGTGTATTCGGTCACACAGAGGACATCTGCTGCCACTAGGGGCCTGATATCTGAGGCTTGTGACCACCATGAATCTTAATATAAATGGTATGGCAGTATTTTAGGCACTATATGGTTATTTATATATTGTATGACCGCGTGCCATATGGTGGGCACTGACAGAAGTTGCCGCACAGGGCATCATGCATGGTGCGGCCGCCCCGTGTGAATACACATTTGTAACTGACCCTATAGGAATGAGGTCATTAATATTAATATCTCTGTCCGGGATGGGCGGGGTTAAGATAATTGGGTAATTTTATCCATTCCAGCACAGCAGAACTTGATGTTTTAAATATGAGCGATGTCTCCCGCACACAGACATTGGAGGTCACTTATCAGGCGTTTACCGGTCACGTAAAAAGCAAACGATAAAAAATGCAGGCGCTGTGAAAGATTTATAAGTGGAGAGCGGGTGACGCTGTGTACTCCGGGATGAGAAATGACATTTTAGCACAGAACAGATGTCCCTCAGGACGAGCCTTAAAATGTCTGAAAATTCTTAAAGTGGCATCTTTCAAAAAGCCGACGCGTCAAATGTGCCGTACTGGAGAGATGTCGTGGCGTGAAAGACTCTGTAAAGTGCGGCGGAGGTCAGAGCCTGGTCAGCGCGGAGCAGCAAGACGAGACTAATAGGCGCAAAACTCAGAGACGCGTGGAGGACAAAGAGCAAGAAACAACTCCCAAGATCCTCTCACTGAACTTAAGAATGTCCTCACACTGACCACTGATCTGTGTGATACTGTCTGCTAAGCTGTGTATCTAATCCTATCATGTGTGATACTGTCTGCTAAGCTGTGTATCTAATCCTATCATGTGTGATACTGTCTGCTAAGCTGTGTATCTAATCCTATCATGTGTGATACTGACTGTTGAGCAGATGTATCTAATCCTATCATGTGTGATACTGTCTGTTGAGCAGATGTATCTAATCCTATCATGTGTGATACTGTCTGCTGAGCTGTGTATCTAATCCTATCATGTGTGATACTGTCTGCTAAGCTGTGTATCTAATCCTATCATGTGTGATACTGTCTGCTGAGCTGTGTATCTAATCCTATAATGTGTGATACAGTCTGCTGAGCTGTGTATCTAATACTATCATGTGTGATACAGTCTGCTGAGCTGTGTATCTAATCCTATAATGTGTGATACAGTCTGCTGAGCTGTGTATCTAATCCTATCATGTGTGATACTGTCTGCTGAGCTGTGTATCTAATCCTATCATGTGTGATACTGTCTGCTGAGCTGTGTATCTAATCCTATCATGTGTGATACAGTCTGCTGAGCTGTGTATCTAATCCTATAATGTGTGATACAGTCTGCTGAGCTGTGTATCTAATCCTATCATGTGTGATACTGTCTGCTGAGCTGTGTATCTAATCCTATCATCTGTGATACTGTCTGCTGAGCCACTGTATCTAATCCTATCATGTGTGATACAGTCTGCTGAGCTGTGTATCTAATCCTATCATGTGTGATACAGTCTGCTGAGCTGTGTATCTAATCCTATCATGTGTGATACTGTCTGCTGAGCTGTGTATCTAATCCTATCATGTGTGATACTGTTTGCTGAGCTGTGTATCTAATCCTATCATGTGTGATAGTCTGCTGAGCTGTGTATCTAATCCTATGATGTGTGATACTGTCTGCTGAGCTGTGTATCTAATCCTATCATGTGTGATACTGTCTGCTGAGCTGTGTATCTAATCCTATCATGTGTGATACAGTCTGCTGAGCAGTGTATCTAATCCTATGTGTGATACAGTCTGCTGAGCTGTGTATCTAATCCTATCATGTGTGATACTGTCTGCTGAGCTGTGTATCTAATCCTATCATGTGTGATACTGTCTGCTGAGCTGTGTATCTAATCCTATCATGTGTGATACAGTCTGCTCAGCTGTGTATCTAATCCTATCATGTGTGATACAGTCTGCTGAGCTGTGTATCTAATCCTATCATGTGTGATACAGTCTGCTGAGCTGTGTATCTAATCCTATCATGTGTGATACTCTCTGCTGAGCTGTGTATCTAATCCTATCATGTGTGATACAGTCTGCTGAGCTGTGTATCTAATCCTATCATGTGTGATACAGTCTGCTGAGCTGTGTATCTAATCCTATCATGTGTGATACTGTCTGCTGAGCTGTGTATCTAATCCTATCATGTGTGATACTGTCTGCTGAGCCACTGTATCTAATCCTATCATGTGTGATAATGTCTGCTGAGCTGTGTATCTAATCCTATCATGTGTGATACTGTCTGCTGAGCTGTGTATCTAAGCCCATCATGTGTAATACTGTCTGCTGAGCCACTGTATCTAATCCTATCATGTGTGAAACCGTCTGCTGAGCGGCTGTATCTAATCCCATCATGTGTGAAACTGTCTGCTGAGCTGCTGTATCTAATCCTATAATTTGTGATACTGTCTGCTGAGCTGCTGTATCTAATCCTATCATGTGTGATACTGTCTGCTGAGCTGCTGTATCTAATCCTATCATGTGTGATACCGTCGGCTGAGTTGCTGTATCTAATCCTATCATGTGTGATACCGTCTGCTGAGCTGCTGTATCTAATCCTATCATGTGTGATGCTGAGCTGCTGTATCTAATCCTATCATGTGGGATACCATTTGCTGAGTCGCTGTATCGAATCCTATCATGTGTGATACTGTCTGCTGAGCTGTGTATCTAAGCCTATCATGTGTGATACTGTCTGGTGAGCTGTGTATTTAAGCCTATCATGTGTGATACTGTCTGCTGAGCTGCTGTATCTAATCCTGTCATGTGGGATACCATTTGCTGAGTCGCTGTATCTAATCCTATCATGTGTGATACTGTCTGCTGAGCTGTGTATCTAATTCTATCATGTGTGATACTGTCTGCTGAGCTGTGTATCTAAGCCTATCATGTGTGATACTGTCTGGTGAGCTGTGTATTTAAGCCTATCATGTGTGATACTGTCTGCTGAGCTGCTGTATCTAATCCTGTCATGTGGGATACCATTTGCTGAGTCGCTGTATCTAATCCTATCATGTGTGATACTGTCTGCTGAGCTGTGTATCTAATTCTATCATGTGTGATACTGTCTGCTGAGCTGTGTATCTAATCCTATCATGTGTGATACCGTCTGCTGAGTCACTGTATCTAATCCTATCATGTGTGATACCGTCTGCTGAGTCGCTGTATCTAATCCTATCATGTGTGATACTGTCTGCTAAGCCAGTGTATCTAAGCCTATATGTGTGTTACTATTAATTTAGCCAGTCTATCTAAGCCTGTAATGTATAATACGGTCTAGTGAGCCAATGTATCTAAGCCCATCATGTGTGATACAGTCTACTAAGCTGCGTATCTAAGCCTATTATGTGTGATACCGTCTCAGAGAACTACTCAGCTCTAAATATCTTATCATGTAAATCATGTTCCTGAAATTCCCTATAAATATTCCACTGAACACCTGATCAACGTGATCACCTGGAACTGCAGCTGTTGATGATTCAGTCAGTGATGACGTAAGGTGGGGGAAGGGCGATGACAAAGTCATAAAAAGAAGGTGGTTTTAAGGGGCTATCTGGTTTGGACAATCTCTACTTGTTAGAAGGGTCCCTTGAAAATAAGCAGATCACAAAGTCTCCTCCTGCTGGGACTCCCAGCGATCAGCTGTGATCTGTGGGGAAACCTGGCAGTAAGTGTTCAGTTTCCCTGCAGCGCCACCACAGGAGAAATGAAGCATTACACAGTGTCCATTCATATCAATGTTGTCTGTGTAATACAGGACAGGTCCTCCAGAGAGAGAGAGCGAAACGCTCTATGTAACCGCTCTCCACTCTGACCGAGAGATGAGGGTCCTGAACAGAGGACCCCCCTCTAGTTACTGTTGTTTCCGATCAAATGAAAACACATCTGCCGAGTAATAAATGTAGGGGATGGCTATGGGGTCAATATACACCCCTTAACCCATGACCAAAACATAGTAATATCGGTCACCGGGCGACACTTTCATGTTCCTGCATGCCAGCATTAACATGTGACTCAGTGACAATAATGGAAAAAAATCCAGATTATTACAGTATGTATTTTTGTAACTCCTTTAAATGCCACGTTCACTTTTGCAACCACTTTTTATTACTCAAATGTATCTAAATGAAAAAGCAATGTCGCAATTAATCTTGAAAAATCTGCTACAGTTTTGTGTATACAGTTCCTGCAGAGGAATGTGTCTCCATGGTTACAGTCTACAAACTCTGTGCACAGTCTAATCCTGCAGTCATGTGTTAGACCCCATGCACACGACCGTATATTTCATCCGGAATTACAGACCCATTCATTTCTATGGGCTATATACACCTTTCCATACTTTTACAGATGGGTGTCGGTGCCGTAGAAATGATAGAACACGTCCTTTTTTTGTCCGTAAATTCCGGCACAGACTGCCCATAGAAGTCTATGGGCGCTTCCGTGATTACAGACGGCTAGGAATGTGCATCCGTAGCCGTCCGTAATTACGGAAGCGTTGCTATGCGACGCCAGGTGATTACCCAACATTCCTCCCTGGGTTTTTTTGTGGGTCCGTAAATAGGGATGCATTGCGGATGCATTACGGACTGTATTTACAGACACCGTTCCGTATATGCGGATGATTTACGTATGACTATAAATGACAAGGGATCCCTATTTACGGATGGTTGAAATCTAGGATCGTGTGCATGGGGTCTTACCCCATTCCCTTTGCCTCCTCTTCTACTATCTGAAGGTTGTAGTCTGTAATCATGGAGACTCATCAGTCTGCATAGGAGCTGTATACACAAAACAGTAGCAGTTTTTTTTAATCAGGACTTTGTGCAAAGTTGCTTACATTTTTATTATAGATGCATTGGAGCAATACAACAATATTGGTTGCAAAAGTATTCATACCCAAGATTATTATGATACCTTTGTTACCAAGTTCAGCTCATATGTCGGCTCCCTGCAACGCGGATCAATCACACACGGGTTTCAGTGATTTGATCAGCAGGATTACGCTCTTCCCACTGCACGACGTCTCCCAGAGAAAAAAACAAGAGGCTTGAATTATAATTACATGCGCAGGATGAACGGAAACTCGCATTTTAATTAATAGCCGGGTCGTTAGTGCAGCTGCTTGATATATAAATTACTCTCAATCCTGTGTCGGTTCAAAGAAAAAATAATATAGGAATTTCCTTCCGGGGATGTGGTTATTTTGCATGCAAACATTTCCCTCTGCTTCCTCCAGTCTGTATGATCAGGGCCGTGCTATATATCAGCGCCGGCGTAATATGACTGAGGAGGAGCATTAAAAAGCAAAGTATCAAGTATCCGGGTACAATATGTCTGCGCTGCAATGTTATCAAATGAATGAATTGCCAAAGGCTGAGAAATACAGGTGTCCGCAGTAAATACACAGAGGTGCGCCGGCTCGATCAGTCAAGTGGCGGGAGACGACGCTGGTAATGGCGTCCTCGCTGCTTAAAAAATGGCCCACCATCCGGTTTACTCATTTTTTAGCATTATTATTTCAGTCAATTCTAGTGCCGCGGAATTAAAGTGGAAACATTGTAAATGATATTCCAATAAATAATACATGGAGAGCGTTACAATAAGGGGAGATTCACACGAACGTTGCGTTTTTGCGCACGCAAACAACGCGGCGTTTTGCGAGCGCAAAAACCATTTGACAGCTGCGTGTGTCATGCGTGTCTGATGCGCGGCTGCGTGATTTTCGCGCAGCCGGCATCATAGAGATGAGGCTTGTCGATGCCCGTCACTGTCCAAGGTGCTGAAAGAGCTAAATCTTTCAGCACCCTCGACAGTGAATGCCGAACACAACAGCGAAAAACATGTAAAAAAAAATATAAAGTTCCTACTTACCGAGAACTTCCCGGCCGTTGCCTTGGTGACGCGTCCTTGGTGACGCGTCCATGGTGACGCGCCTCTCTTGACATCGGGCCCCACCTCCCTGGATGACGCGGCAGTCCAAGTGACCGCTGCAGCCTGTGATTGGCTGCAGCCTGTGCTTGGCCTGTGATTGGCTGGAGCTGTCACTTGAACTGAAGTGTCATCCCGGGAGGTCGGACTGCAGGAAGGAGACAGGAGTAATCGGTAAGTTAGAACTTCGTTTTTTTTTTACAGGTTCATGTATTTTGGGATCACAAGTCACTGTCCATGGTGCTGAAACAGTTTAACTCTTTCAGCACCATGCACAGTGAATGTCTCCCGACGTCGCGGACCGGAAATTTTTTGGCCGGGTTCGGCCAAAACGAGTTTGGCCGAACCCGGTGAAGTTAGCTTCGGTTGTCCGGGTTCGCTCCTCGCAAAGACACTCCGTTTGGATGCTTGGAAACAGAAAAGCACGTGGTGCTTTTCGGTTTTCATTCATCCTTTTCACTGCTGTTGCGCGAATCACGCTCGTCCCACGGAAGTGCTTCCGTGTGGTGCGCGTGATTTTCACGCACCCATTGACTTCAATGGGTGCGTGATGCGCGAAATACGCAGAGTTATTGAACCTGTCGCGCTTTTTGCGCAGCAGACAAACGCTGCGCAAAAAGCACGGACTGTGTGTACTGCCCCATAGACTTGTATTGGTCCATGCGTGCCGCGTGAAAACCACGCGGCCCGCACGGACCGAATACACGCTCGTGTGAATCCCCCCTAAGGGTATGTTCACACGGCGGGGGTCCGTAACGGCTGAAATTACGGGGATGTTTCAGCCTGAAAACATCCCCGTAATTTCAGCCGTACCGGCATGTGCAGGCGCTTGAACGCCGCGTCAATTACGGCCGTAATTAGCGCTGCTATTCATTGGAGTCAATGAATAGCGGCTCCAATTACGGCCAAAGAAGTGACAGGTCACTTCTTTGACGCGGGCGTCTATTTGCGCGCCGTCATTTGACAGCGGCGCGTAAATATACGCCTCGTGTGAACAGACAAACGTCTGCCCATTGCTTTCAATGGGCAGATGTTTGTCAGCGCTATTGAGGCGCTATTTTCGGGCGTAATTCGGGGCAAAAACGCCCGATTTACGTCCGTAAATAGGCCGTGTGAACATACCCTTACAGTAATATACAAGACGGATGCTGATCCCTGTCTGGATGAACGATCGCAGAATGACCGAAGCTGAATCCACAATGTATAAAAAATAAGGAGAAGACTCACCATGTATGGACTGTATATGCAGAAAATATGAGATATTATATATACACGCATGGAAGAGAACAATATATAGAGATATACAAAAGTTATTCTACCTGTCCTGTAGTACATATATTATTGTACATAGGGGGCAGTATTATAGTAGTTATATTCTTGTATATAGGGAGCAGTATTATAGTAGTTATATTCTTGTATATAGGAGCAGTATTATAGTAGTTACATTCTTGTATATAGGGGGCAGTATTATAGTAGTTATATTCTTGTATATAGGGAGCAGTATTATAGTAGTTATGTTCTTGTATATAGGGAGCAGTATTATAGTAGGTATATTCTTGTACATAGGGGGCAGTATTATAGTAGTTATATTCCTGTATATAGGGGCAGTATTATAGTAGTTATATTCTTGTATATAGGGGGCAGTATTATAGTAGTTATATTCTTATATATAGGGTGCAGTATTATAGTAGTTATATTCTTGTATATAGGGGCAGTATTATAGTAGTTATATTTTTGTATATAGGGGGCAGTATTATAGTAGTTATATTCTTATATATAGGGGCAGTATTATAGTAGTTATATTCTTGTATATAGGGGGCAGTATTATAGTAGTTATATTCTTGTATATAGGGGCAGTATTATAGTAGTTATATTCTTGTATATAGGGGGCAGTATTATAGTAGTTATATTCTTATATATAGGGTGCAGTATTATAGTAGTTATATTCTTGTACTTAGGGTGAAGTATTATAGTAGTTATATTCTTGTATATAGGGGGCAGTATTATAGTAGTTATATTCTTGTATATAGGAGCAGTATTATAGTAGTTATATTCTTGTATATAGGGGGCAGTATTATAGTAGTTATATTCTTGTATATAGGGAGCAGTATTATAGTAGTTATATTCTTATATATAGGGGCAGTAGTATAGTAGTTATATTCTTGTATATAGGGGGCAGTATTATAGTAGTTATATTCTTGTATATAGGAGCAGTATTATAGTAGTTATATTCTTGTATATAGGGGGCAGTATTATAGTAGTTATATTCTTGTATATAGGGAGCAGTATTATAGTAGTTATAATCTTGTATATAGGGGGCAGTATTATAGTAGTTATATTCTTGTATATAGGAGCAGTATTATAGTAGTTATATTCTTGTACTTAGGGTGAAGTATTATAGTAGTTATATTCTTGTTCATAGGGGGCAGTATTATAGTAGTTATATTCTTGTATATAGGGGGCAGTATTATAGTAGTTATATTCTTGTATATAGGGGGCAGTATTATAGTAGTTATATTCTTGTATATAGGGGGCAGTATTATAGTAGTTATATTCTTGTATATAGGGGACAGTATTATAGTAGTTATTTTCTTGTATATAGGAGCAGTATTATAGTAGTTATATTCTTGTATATAGGGGCAGTATTATAGTAGTTATATTCTTGTATATAGGGGGCAGTATTATAGTAGTTATATTCTTGTATATAGGGGGCAGTATTATAGTAGTTATATTCTTGTATATAGGAGCAGTATTATAGTAGTTATATTCTTGTATATAGGAGCAGTATTATAGTAGTTATATTCTTGTATATAGGGGGCAGTATTATAGTAGTTATATTCTTGTACTATGGGTGTAGTATTATAGTCGTTATATTCTTGTTCATAGGGGGCAGTATAAGCTAAGTAAGAAAACTTTTATTTTAAATCCAATATTCCAGAAAAACAGTAAAACGTTAGTCTTAAAGTTCTAAATCTGCCTATTTTAATATTTGAGAACAATCTTTCTTTGCTCATTATTAACAATCTGGGTTTTTATATGCTGTAATATTTTAGCTGAGGTTACGAGTTAATAGAAGGACTGCAGCTAATAACCAGACTGATGTTTGCTGGAGAAGTTCAGTAGTTCACATTTTATAGGGAATATTTAGAAAAAAATTGGATATTTAAATTTTAAATTATGTAGAATATTGTCTGCGCTCAGACACAACCTGTTCTCTGGGATATTTATAGCACGTCAGACCTTTTCATTTCTAGATCTAATGTTAGAAATGATTAATAGAGGAAATATGCTTTTATATTAGAATACGGGGAGTGATGGTGATCATTTTTGGATTCCTTAATGAAAGGTTCCTGCTTAGGATATGAAAGACTCCCGGTCCCCATTTTTTCCCCATTAAATTATCTTAAAGTGATTTTCTGCCTTTTATCATCATGTTGTTTTTAGGTCAAATATTCTTAATACATTTTTATAGGGGTGAGAGCTTTGTTTTTCTAAGAAAGAGCTCCAATCCCCTGCATTGACATAGTTACAAGATAAAATTTGTCTTCCTGCAGCCGACACTAGGGGGGGTTCACTGCATAATGTGTTATTATTGAGTTTAAAGTATAAATGTATGCAGCATGCTCTTAGGCTCCCTCTAGTGTTGGCTGCAGGAAGAAAGATCTTTATCATTTAACTCTTTGCCTATGTAGTGGATTTGTGGCTCAGAATCAGAAAAACAAGGTTACGACCACTATGTTTTCAATGGTAGATATTGGCTTTAAATGGTCACCCCAAGATCAACATTTATCATCTGTCCACAGGACAGGTGATAATTGTTTGATAGCTGGGACCCCACCGCTGGGACTCCCACTGACCGCGAGAACGGGAGTACCAAACCCCCACGTTTCTTCACACTTGACCCCCAGAAGTTGAACATGCGCCCGCCACTCCTTCCAATGTCTGTGGGTTTTTTGGCGCGGCTGCGGATCCATTTAATGTCCTTCTCACTGCGGTCCATAAAAGTGCTAAATATAAATATTCACAACTTGATAGAAGAGAACGATTCAAGAAATTATATTTTTTATTTTATAGGGTTTTTTTTGTTTTTTTTTGGGGTAAAGTGGGTTCATTTCAGTTATTTTATTTCCAGTCCCTTTACTGTCTAAAAATTATACACACATCTTGGAGGAAAGCCATTTGCTTGAGATTTTAGGTGGATTGAGGCATTTTCGGCAGGGCATGAAAAGTTCTTTGAAAAACTGAATATATTATGAGCATTCGCCACGGACAGAAAAAAATCATAATTTGGAGCCTGCAGCAAAAGCACAGAAAAATGAAAATTTTATCTAAAAGTCCCCAGAAGATATTGTGCTTTTTATGGAACCTGCATTATAGTTATAGGGGGTGCAGAGATACCTAAATGCTTGTACTCGGGTGTGGGTGGAGGGGCCCTTGTGCATTAGGGCCCAGGAGCTTCAAGCTATGTCAGTAACGTAAAAAAATTATTTAGTATATTGAAGGTTCATTACAAGAAATGTGCCCTTTTCCCTTGATACCTAAACCTGAAAGAAAAACATAATAGTCAAGATAGAAAGTAGAGGAGGATTCATGAGGCTCGAAACGCGCAGCCTCTTTTTAATATAGCATTTTGGAAGCTGTGTTCGCCAGGCATGCTCTAGTCTAATGCGTATGGATAATGCGATGTTCACGTAGCGTTACAGCCCTAAGCTCCGGTGCTTACTACAAACATATCCATAGGGTCCTATTCACCTGGCATATGCCAAAAGAGTGCCCCTTTATCATACATCAGGCCAGTATAGGTCGGCATACCTTTTTTTTAATTTGCCATACAAAATAGTCTATTAGATTACCGTTACATTTGGGTGACTCCCAGGGTAGCAGGCATAACAGCTGCTGTGGGGTCCAACAGCCAAGATGTGGAGAATAGACGAGGACAATCAGATGGGCAGAGGAAAACTGATCATTTGGAAACCAAGGAAAGAAGGAATAGATACAATGGAGACAAAGTAACAATATGTTTTTCATGTCCTGAACTCACTTTCTGCTGATTGTGGACATGGTGGAGAGGGGCCCCATTCTATGATCTGTTATGGGGCCCCATGGTTGTGTGTTACACCCCTATATACAGGTGACTCTAGTCCTTCCTCATTTGCATTGATGCTGATGATGGTCCCATGAAGCGTGCGCCTGCCTGCAGCTTTCTCCCACTGCTCCCAGTAACTTGTGATAAAGAGGTCAGGCGGAGACATATTCAGCTCATATTAAACATCAATCAAGGTAAATTGAGATGGTGTTTGCAGGGAACGTCTGACAGCTGTTGGTGGAACGTTAAAAATGTGGTGCCGTTAAAGTCTTAATAAAAAGCCTATTAATGTAACTCGTCAAATCAATATTTACAGCGAGATCATTATACAGAATTGAAACATTGTATCCAAACTCATAGGTAGAGCAGAGCGGCTCCCATGACAACGGAATGGACAATGGTGGACGTGTTGCCATGGTAAGAATATCCATTTTTTTTTCATTGTACAATGTGGTTCCGTTTTTCGGCCGGAAATCCCTGAGGGAAACAGGATGGATACACCGTGCACCATTACGCAGCGTATCCGCCCTGTGTGACTATCGAACTGATATGGAAGGAGGCAACTGGTCACCAATGACATGACCCTGTAGAATACATTAGTGTATACATCCTATAGAACCGTTTTTGTTTATCTTTGCATCACAGCATGTAAAGATATATCTAAACTACTGAAGGGATCCTGCAAACAGCATCCCAGATCTCTGCTTCCTGCACCCATGAGATCATGATATGAGATTAGTTACATTCTCACTCGGACTGTTAGGCCCTGTTCACACAGAGTTTTTTTTGCAGGTGTAAAAATCAGCAGATTTTGACCTGCCTCCACTCTCTGCATTCATGCGCTGCGTACAAAAAAACGCAGGAACAACCTCTTTCTCTGCCTCCACTCTCTTTGCCATGGATTTTGTGGCGTTTTTATGCGCTGCGGGCAAAAAAATGAAGCAAAAACCGCTTTCTCTGCCCCCCATCGATGTCAATGTGAGGTCAGAAGTGGAAACGCCTTAAGGGCATGAAACGCCTCCCATTGAAATCAATGGGAGATGTTTTTGGCAATTTGTTGGCGCAGTTTCCAACGCGGTTCCCACTTCAAAAACAGAGCCAAAAAACTCAGTGTGAACAAGGCCTTAGGTTTTAGGTGGGGTTGTGTTTGGAGAGAGGGTAATATAGCAAAGTCCATTCCACAGACAATTACTCCAGTCAATGATGAACCATTGGGGGGTCCTTCTTCTCTGTGGGGGTTTACAGAAATGAGAGCGACCCTTTGTGAGGGATGTTTTGCTTTCTCCAGCCCTCCTTTGATTATTTAGGATTAGAGAAGCTGTTATGTTGACTGTACATATAGCGGCCGTGCAGGGCTTTTGTAATGCGGTTTCTGGCCACACAGTTTGTACAGGTAAAGAACATGGGGTCTCAGCCATGCGGAAACTGTGTATACGGCACCATTAGGGAAACACGGTGCGGTCAGACTCTGCTTTGTCGCAATATTGTGATTTGATTGTACCGAGAGAATAGACTCTTAGTTTGGGAACTGACAAAAATCCTCTTAAAAAAAAAAAAAGGAATGAAAGGTTGTCACGGCACCGCCCCTTTTTTTTGAATCTCTCTATACTAATTTGAAAGGAATAATAAACATTGTAGCACCCTCATTGATCAGGGAGGGAGAGTAGCAATCAGGCGGCTCTCTATATCATGATTGGAGCACATTATAAGACAGGGTTTTAAAAATGGAGAACCCCTTTAAGCAACCTTCATCCTTTGAATTCATTAACATTAATATAAAACACAAGCGGTCATATTTAAAGGGATAACCTCACCTATTATGGAGCTTTCTAGACCAGTATTACATTGTTGTCTATTGTACGCTGCTTGCAGTGGGGAAGGGCAGTACTGCAAGTGAAAAAAAATATTTTTAGTAGGGGGCGACATTGAGCACATAAAAAATCTCCTCCCAAGGTAAAAAAAAATATATAAAATTTTGAGGGCATGCTGGGAATTTTAGTTTCACAACGGCTGGAGTTCAAAGATTACTGACCCCTGGGTTACATAGACCTTTCCTGTCCTGTAAGGCTATGTTCACACGGAGTATTTTGACAAATTTTTTGACGCGGGAACCGCATCGCAAAACTCGGCAAAAACGGCCCGAAAATGCCTCCCATTGATTTCAATGGGAGGCGTCGGCGTCTTTTTCCCACGAGCAGTAAAACTGCCTCGCGGGAAAAAGAAGCGACTTGCCCTATCTACGGGCGTTTCCGCCTCTGACCTCCCATTGACTTCAATGGGAGGCAGAGAAAGCATATTTCGCAGTGTTTTATGCCAGTGGCACTCAATGGCCGTGGGCGAAAAACGCAGCGAAAAACTCAGCGAAAATCGGCGTGCAGGGACAGGAAAATCTGCCTCAAACTTCCAAACAGAATTTTGAGGCAGATATTCCTCCTGCAAAATACTCAGTGTGAACATAGCCTTACACAGACAACACATTGATATTAATGACACTGTGTAATACCTAATTTCCCCTGTGGGTGCGCTGCAGGGAATTTGAACACTTACTGCCAGGTTTCCCCACAGATCACAGTGATCGCTGGGGTCCCAGCGGGGCAACACTTTGTGACCAGCTTATTGTCAAGGGACCATTCTAACCAGTAGGGATTGTCCAAAGCGGAGAACTCCTGTAAGAATAATAATAATAATAATAATAAAAATAGTAAGCAAAGTTAATATTTATGTCTTATGGGGTTCCCTCGATGTTAATATCTGTTGTAACAGGAACTGCCCTTTAAGAAAACTATTGAGCACACAATACCCTTTGTGACAGGACTGTAGACACCATGCGGTGCTGCTCAGACGCGGGAGCTTAGTGGATTTTGCTTGGCATTAGACTTGCTGTACGTGGAGATTTAAGCATTAATCCTTGATGAATAGCTAACTGATTGAAGCCGCCATTTGTTTAAGCCGCGCGCGGCCTGATATAGGATAATAAGGCAACAAATTATTACATATCTGTATATACGATGAATGAATCCTCTCGTCGTCACCTGAGCCGCCATATGTCTGTCAGTGTTCGCACGGTTACAGGGGATATATAGGTTTACATAAAGAGACATCATTCCATGAAAGTACCTTCCAGCTTCATCCGTCAACAGCTCGGGAGGATTCACGACAAGCGTATTTAAAAAAAATAAAGTTGTTCAATGTCTACAGAAATATTATCACGGAGAATAGAGAGCGAGCGGTTCAGAGCGCACTTATCCGGTGATTTAAAGTCAAGCGCCGTCGTCAAGTGATAAGAGAGGATATTTAATAAACTTAGATGGATAATACACATAAAACTAGACATATTAGGAATACAATACATGTCTATACTAAGGCGAGGGCTCAAGAGCGACTTTTAATTTCATGACGGTCGCGGTGAACTTGCAGGTTACCATGATAGTTGCCCAGTGAAAACCGGGACCCCAGTGCTGCTAACCACAGAGCGACCACGCTGCCCATCCGGATAATGTACATTAGAAAAACCCCATCAGAAAAACTGTATTCTACCTCTGAATGAAAACAATACATGTTTTGATCCACTGACAGCAAACAGAGATCTTGAAAATGGTGAGTAATTGAAGCACAAAGTTAAATGCACAGTTACATAGTAAGGTTGAAAAAAAGACACATCTTTAACCAATGGATGGGAGAAAGGGAAGGAATGAAACAACAATTCTACACATTGACATCGGAGCTGCTATTTTTTCGGTCTAGGAAATGATCTTCACCTTTTTTAAAGTGTATTTGAAATTTCATGATTAAAAAAGTTTCTCTTTTCTATGAGCAAGAACAGAGAGCCGCAAACAAAAGGTGTCTATAAACTGTGGCGGATCCCCGTAGGTCCGTTAAGGGCGGCCGCCCCGGGGCCCATGGCCGCCCAAAGACCACACCACAGTTTTGTCAAGTTTTTGCTGCGAATCGCGGCAAAAACTGTGACAAAACTGAAGGCCCTGGACTCAATTGTATCCGCGTCCTTTGGAAGGCATCGGTTCCATTCCAAGCTGTTCGGGCTTATTTTGTGATGAGACCAGGCCCGCATCATCAGAGAAGAGGACGGCACTGGAACGGGGACAGGTAAGTGTGGCACTAACTACAGTGGGGTGGCGCATTCTACAGGGGGGCTGTGTGTGCCGTATCTACAGGGTGGCTCTGTGGCGCTTTATACAGGGTGCTGTGTGAGCCGTATCTACAGGGGGCTGTGTAGCGGTATATACAGGGGGGCTATGTGCCATATCTACAGGGGGGTTGCACTATCTACAGAGGGGGCTGTGTGCCATATCTACAGGGTGGCTCTGTGGAGCTTTCTACAGGGGGCTGTGTGGCGCTATCTACAGAGGGGGGGTCTGCATGCCATAACTACAGGGGGTGGCGCTATCTACAGAGGGTGTGTGGCGCTATCTACAGTGGGGGGCTGTGTGCCATATTTGTGTGTGCTGTATCGGTGGTGCTATCTATAGGGGAGTGACGCTATCTACAGTGGGCTGTGTGGCGCTATCTCCAGGGTGTGTGTGGTGCCATCTACAGGCGGGGCGTTGTGGTCGCCATCTACAGGGGGGGACTATCTACAGGGGTTTGTGTGGCGCTATCTACAGGGAGGGTGTCTGTGGCACTATCTACAGGGGTCTGTGTGGTGCTATCTACAAGAGGGTGGTGTGAAGCTATCTACAGGGGGCAGTGTGTGATTCTATCTACAGGGTGTGTGTGTGTGTGTGTGTGTGTGTGACGCTATCTACAGGGGGCTGTGAGTGGCGCTACCTACAGGGGGCTGTGTGTGGAGCTATCTACAGGGGCAGTGTGAGGCGCTATGTACAGGGGGGGCTGTGTGTGGAGCTATCTACAGGGGGGCTGTGTGTGGCGTTATGTACAGGGGGGCTGTGTGTGGAGCTATCTACAGGGGGGCTGTGTGTGGCGCTATGTACAGGGGGGCTGTGTCTGGCGCTATCTACAGGGGCAGTGTGAGGCGCTATCTACAGGGGGCAGTGTGTGATGCTATCTACAGGGTGTTTCTGTGTGTGACACTATCTACAGGGGGCTTTGTGTGGAGCTATCTACAGGGGCAGTGTGAGGCGCTATCTACAGGGTAGCTGTGTGTGGTGCTATCTACAGGGGGCAGTGTGTGATGCTATCTACAGGGTGTGTATGTGACGCTATCTACAGGGGGCTGTGTGTGGCGCTATCTAGAGGGGGCTGTGTGTTGCGCTATCTACAGGAGCAGTGTGAGGCGCTATCTACAGGGGGGCTGAGTGTGGCGCTATCTACAGGGGCAGTGTGAGGCGCTATATACAGGGGTAGTGTGAGGCGCTATATACAGGGGTAGTGTGAGGCGCTATCTACAGGGGGCTGTGTGTGGCGCTATCTACAGGGGGCTGTGTGTGGTGCTATCTACAGGGGGCACTGTGTGTGGGGTGCTTTACAGTGTTCGACACAATTATATTCAGGGGCACAGTGTATGGTACTATTTTATTCTGGGGTGCAGTGTATAGTTATTATTATATTTAGGGGCACAGTGTGTGGCACCATGAGAATTTTATCTTTGTTTATAGGTGTGGAAATGTTGGAAAAGTGAGGAGCTGAAGACATCTGAGTGGCAAATTCTGCAGAAATGGGTCGTGGCCGGGAGAAGTCATCATGAGGTCTGGACTGGATGGAGAAAAAAAAACTACTAGAATCTGAGAAGATTTCACCTGTGAGTCACTAGATTTATAGCGATTATGTCACCTGACATGTTTATTATAGGAAATCCTTGTATTTCACAAAAAGTCTTTGTGCTGTCCAGGACTGATAGACAAATGGGTGTTACCATTCCCCTTGTGAGGAGGAGCAAGTTCCTTGATCAAATTCTAACTCCGGACTAGCAGCGATTAACTGATCGTCGGGCAAGTTTAAGGTTAAAGGTTGAGATTAGCCAACTTCTGTAAGCTCTGTAGTCACCTGTCCTGTTCCAGTAACAATGTTTCTGTTAAAATGTTAAGAATAAAGACTCTTAGGCCTCATGCACACGACCGTAGCCGTGTGCACGGCCGTGATTTTCGGGTCGGCCGGCTGCGGACTGTCAGCCGCAGGCCGCCCGCTAATCGCGGGACGTGCACATGGCCGCCGCCATTGTTTTCAATGAGCCCGGACCGCAGAAGACGGCCGTAATGAGACATGCCCGTTCTTTCTGCGGTGCGGGCTCCCGGGCCTTGCAAAGACCGCAAAAACTACGGTCGTGTGCATGGCCCCATAGAAAAGAATGGGCCCGCAATTACCAAAACTCATCAACTTATAAAGACCTCAAAGTATGCTACATCTATTATACCCACCAGCCAGTCCGAAACTGGCAGCATGACCTGCCAACACAACGAACTGTTGATTTATGTACATAGGGGCAGTGTTGTATCAGTTATATTCTTGTATATAGGGGGCAGTATTATAGTAGTTATATTCTTGTATATAGGAGCAGTATTATAGTAGTTATATTCTTGTATATAGGAGCAGTATTATAGTAGTTATATTCTTGTATATAGGGGCACTATTATAGTAGTTATATTCTTGTATATAGGAGCAGTATTATAGTAGTTATATTCTTGTATATAGGGGCAGTATTATAGTAGTTATATTCTTGTACATAGGGGGCAGTATTATAGTAGTTATATTCTTGTATAATGGGGCAGTATTATAGTAGTTATATTCTTGTATATAGGGGGCAGTATTATAGTAGTTATATTCTTGTATATAGGGACAGTATTATAGTAGTTATATTCTTGTATATAGGGGGCAGTATTATAGTAGTTATATTCTTGTATATAGGAGGCAGTATTATAGTAGTTATATTCTTGTATATAGGGGCAGTATTATAGTAGTTATAGTCTTGTATATAGGGGCAGTATTCTAGTAGTTATATTCTTGTATATAGGGGGCAGTATTATAGTAGTTATATTCTTGTATATAGGAGCAGTATTATAGATGTTATATTCTTGTATATAGGGGACAGTATTATAGTAGTTATATTCTTGTATATAGGGGGCAGTATTATAGTAGTTATATTCTTGTATATAGGGGCAGTATTAGGGTATGTTCACACGGCCTATTTACGGACGTAAATCGGGCGTTTTTGCCCCGAATTACGCCCGAAAATAGCGCCTCAATAGCGCTGACAAACATCTGCCCATTGAAAGCAATGGGCAGACGTTTGTCTGTTCACACGAGGCGTATATTTACGCGCCGCTGTCAAAAGACGGCGCGTAAATAGACGCCCGCGTCAAAGAAGTGACCTGTCACTTCTTTGGCCGTAATTAGAGCCGTTATTCATTGACTCCAATGAATAGCAGCGCTAATTACGGCCGTAATTGACGCGGCGTTCAAGCGCCTGCACATGCCGGTACGGCTGAAATTACGGGGATGTTTTCAGGCTGAAACATCCCCGTAATTTCAGCCGTAACGGACGCCCTCGTGTGAACATACCCTTATAGTAGTTATATTCTTGTATGTAGAGGGCAGTATTATAGTAGTTATATTCTTGTATATAGGGGTAATATTATAGTAGTTATATTCTTGTATATAGGGGCAGTATTATAGTAGTTATATTCTTGTATATAGGGGCAGTATTATAGTAGTTATATTCTTGTATATAGGAGCAGTATTATAGTAGTTATATTCTTGTATATAGGAGCAGTATTATAGTAGTTATATTCTTGTATATAGGGGGCAGTATTATAGTAGTTATATTCTTATATATAGGGTGCAGTATTATAGTAGTTATATTCTTGTATATAGGAGCAGTATTATAGTAGTTATATTCTTGTATATAGGGGGCAGTATTATAGTAGTTATATTCTTTCATAAAGGAGCAGTATTATACTAGTTATATTCTTGTATATAGGGGCAGTATTATAGTAGTTATATTCTTGTATATAGGAGCAGTATTATAGTAGTTATATTCTTGTATGTAGGGGGCAGTATTATAGTAGTTATATTCTTGTATATAGGGGCAGTATTATAGTAGTTATATTCTTGTATATAGGGGCAGTATTATAGTAGTTATATTCTTGTATATAGGGGTAATATTATAGTAGTTATATTCTTGTATATAGGGGCAGTATTATAGTAGTTATATTCTTGTATATAGGAGCAGTATTATAGTAGTTATATTCTTGTATATAGGAGCAGTATTATAGTAGTTATATTCTTGTATATAGGGGGCAGTATTATAGTAGTTATATTCTTTCATAAAGGAGCAGTATTATACTAGTTATATTCTTGTATATAGGGGCAGTATTATAGTAGTTATATTCTTGTATATAGGAGCAGTATTATAGTAGTTATAGTCTTGTATATAGGGGACAGTATTATGGTAGTTATAGTCTTGTATATAGGGGGCAGTATTATAGTAGTTATATTCTTGTATATAGGAGCAGTATTATAGTAGTTATATTCTTGTATATAGGAGCAGTATTATAGTAGTTATATTCTTGTATATAGGGGGCAGTATTATAGTAGTTATATTCTTGTATATAGGGGGCAGTATTATAGTAGTTATATTCTTGTATATAGGAGCAGTATTATAGTAGTTATATTCTTGTATATAGGAGCAGTATTATAGTAGTTATATTCTTGTATATAGGGTCAGTAATATAGTAGTTATATTCTTGTATATAGGAGCAGTATTATAGTAGTTATATTCTTGTATATAGGAGCAGTATTATAGTAGTTATATTCTTGTATATAGGGGCAGTATTATAGTAGTTATATTCTTGTATATAGGGGGCAGTATTATAGTAGTTATATTCTTGTATATAGGAGCAGTATTATAGTAGTTATATGCTTGTATATAGGGGGCAGTATTATAGTAGTTATATTCTTGTATATAGGGGGCAGTATTATAGTAGTTATATTCTTGTATATAGGAGCAGTATTATAGTAGTTATATTCTTGTATATAGGAGCAGTATTATAGTAGTTATATTCTTGTATATAGGGTCAGTAATATAGTAGTTATATTCTTGTATATAGGAGCAGTATTATAGTAGTTATATTCTTGTATATAGGAGCAGTATTATAGTAGTTATATTCTTGTATATAAGGGGCAGTATTATAGTAGTTATATTCTTGTATATAGGGGCAGCATTATAGTAGTCATATTCTTGTATATAGGGGCAGTATTATAGTAGTTATATTCTTGCATATAGGGACAGTATTATAAATTATAGGAATTTTGTCAGCTGTGGGTGGCTTTAATCCTTTTTGCTAAGCCTGCTCACGCAATTTTTTGCGCAAATATGGCAAATATGCTACCGGGCCCTTGTGCCTGAGGGGGCCCAAAAGTTTTTTTGCTACATATGAAGATACGAGTAATACAAATGGCACATAGTAGATGGGGGCTGTGTTACACATTTTGCATTGGGGTCCAGGAGCTTGAGTTCTCTTTCAATACTCCGCATGCCTGCGGTATCGTGTGCAGGAACAGTCATGTTCTTCTTAGTTGATGGATTGTCGCAAGCAGTCGCTTCTCCCCCAGCCATGTGATAATGAACCTAGAATTCTGCATAAGTCATTACTGGATCCCACCAAAGATGTTTCTCCCTTTATACAAATATTAAAGCTGGAAAATACAGACGGGAAGTGAGAATTATGATTTCATATTCCCATAGCGTTCTGCACAGGAGCAGCGATGAAAAGCAAACATGTACAGTAGGACATCGCTAGAATTGTCTATATGATTTGTTATTTTATTAGACATCGGTGTAATGTATTTATTTTACTCACTGTCTGGATTAAGCCGCACTTTAGATTGAACGTAGTAATAAAACTTCGACTTTCGATATATCTGAGATATTAGGAGGAACCGCAATCTTCCATGTTTGATGTGTCTTGTAGCTTAATGATTTTCCTTTAAGTAAATACAAGGATCGTCTGTAGTGAAATCAGAGAGTATTATCCGGCTGAAACATACGCAAATGTTCATGAGCGCGTCTTTGCTACTGGACGTACGCTTCCGTTGTGCTGCTTATTCAAATACCATGGTGGAATTTCATGATCCCATATTTTCCCCGTCGCCTTAAAGAGAAATGTCTTAAAGCGCCTCTGTCCAAAATGTAAAACCATGAATGTTCCTACACTCTAAATATTTTACGTGTTAAAGCAGCAGTTTGTGCTCCAGAGCTGCAGTATAATCAGCCATATTGGAGGCTAAAGGCATGGCCAGACGTGGCGGAATTGCTCTGGAATTCCGCTGCGGCCAGTCCGCTGCTGAAATCCGCAGCGAACATTTTCTCCTTTGCTTTCTACTGCTTTTTAGTTAGGTTCGTGCAGACGTTGCGGAAAACTCCACTGCGGAGCATAGGCTCCAGTGCAGAATTTGGTGTCCGCAACATACACTGGCTGTTGCGGACGTGTAGCGGACTCATTGCGGAATTTCTCCATTGACTTCATTGACTTCAATGGAGATTCAAAATTCCGCAATGAAGTCCGCAGATCTTATGTGTGCTGCGGAGCGTATTGTTTTTACTACCATGACATTTCTTCATTCTGGCTGGACCTATGTATTTCTAGGTCTACAGCCAGACTGAGGCCCCATGCACACTAACGTAAAAACGCCCGTAATCGAGCAGGCCGATAGAAGGCTACGTTCACACAGGACGGATACGCTGCGTAAAAAAAGTACACAGTGTATGCGCCCTAGTGGCCGCAGGGATTTCTGGCCGAAAAACCGCACCAAATTGTAGCGCCGTTTTTTCGGCCGAAATGTCCATTGCGGAAAACAGAAGAGAAAAAAAAAACGCCCATTCTTACCCTCTGACGTCCTGAAGCTCGGCCTCCTGGGATGACGTTGCATCGCAAGTGACCGCTGCAGCCTGTGATTGGCCTGTGATTGGCTGCAGCGGTCACATAGGATGAAACGTCATCCCAGGAGGGCGGCCTGGACGAAGAAGCACAGAATTCTGGGTAAAAAAAAAATTGTTTCTGAGTTCAATTTTTGCAGCGGAATTGCAGCAAAAATCGCAACAACTGCTATTTGTGTCGGGTTTTACCTCCCCATTGAATTCAATGGGGAAAACCTGCAACAACAAAGCAGCAATTACACAAAAACAATGGACATGCTGCGGATTAAAAAGCGTGCGGATAAGATTTCTTCATATGTCATCCATTCCGCCGCTACCGTATTATGCTACCGATTTTCCACAACTAAATACGTTGTGTAAAATCCGCAGTATTTACTCTACGTGTAAATTAGAAATAAAAAAAAAACGATCAATCACTCATTGCCAAATTTTATAAAACAAAAAATTCCCGCAGGAGACGGTAACACGAGCAGTTGTGCGAGTCGGGACTACGCTGCCCAGTACAGAAGTCGTTTCATTTGCTGCAAGCTGATAACCCATTTTCCATCATGAAAGATAAATGATGCTTCTGTTTTTCCCTCCCGCGGTGATACAGAATAAGCACCGCGTCGCTCCCCGTCCACGTTTTTACAAGTTCCCTCAATCACTTTGACCTCTGTCAGTTGAGCGCTGCCTGTGAATGCTAAAAAGAGTCTAAAAAAACTAAAAACAAAAAGAAAAAACATCAAGTGCAAACGGTGACTGAGCCAAGAAAAAGAAATCCGGGAATATAACGAGAGGCGGCGCAGAAGAGGCGTTCAATTACGGCGAGACAAAGCAAAAAGCTTCTGCCTGTCATATCCTAACTTTTGATATTATCACTGACAAGATGTCAGCAGAGTCCCGCTCGCCATCAGTATTCATGAGTCTCGCGGCGCACTTGGCAGAATTTTTCCGTTTCTCATGGGGTTATTAAACCTCGTACTTCTTTATCATCGCAGCAAACAAACATCAACACGTAGCGTCTTATAAATGTTTCAAGGTGACACGGCTCAGTCCCTGGGAGCGGGGAGTCCGGGGAATCGCTCCACCGGAGGAAAGCAGCAAAATCGCTCTTATTCTTCTCCTTTTTAAATTCCTCATTATACAAGAAGGACGAAATAGACAGACAATGAAACAAGTTCCCCCGTAACAATGAGCCCCACGTTGGAACAGAATTCTGGCAGAAATGGGTGCATATGGCGTGCGCTACATTTATTATGTGTTTTAGACTATTTTTACGCCTTACTAGATAGTTTTAAAAAGTGTCTAGAAAAGGGGCCTTAGAGGTATCGTAAAATGGGTTATTAATGGAGTGCGCCATTCTTTTGGCAGAGTAAATTGGTGTTAAGTACGCCAGTTGAAATTTATCTCACAGCGTGCACCACTGGGATAAATTTGGCGCCGTTTTTGCCTGTCTGGTCTAGCGTTGTCCAGTCTAAATTTGGGTTGTTCGGGTTTAGAACATCGGGTCTGCTTTTTTATCTCCAGATACAGCGCCACACGTGTCCATGGTATGTCTGGTATTGCAGTTCAGCCCTATTCATTTGAATGGGAAAGAGCTGTAATACCAGAAACAGCCTACGGATAAGGGTGGCGCTGTATGTGGAAAAAAGTACGTCCATTTTTATAAACGTGAACAACCCCTTTAATAAATCTCGCTCTCGGTGTAAATTGCTAAGCCCAACACATTTTATAGACTAGTCCCACTTTGGTTTGTTTTTTTATTGTTTTTTTTTGTGTTTTTTTTATGGTATCTGCAATTTTTTTTAAAATGTTTTTGCTTCTTTGCGTATGAGCAGGTGTAGATTTGTTACAAAATTTTTACCATTTTCAGGGTTGCAACACGGCTAACAACCGCGCCGGCGCCATGTTCGGTGCGGCTGTCAAACAGCCTGTTAGTGGCCGCATGTTTATGTGGATAAACCGTCCCTTTATCTGCAAAATCGTGCGGCCATGAATTAATACACCCTTTATTGCCGCACGATTTTGCAAATTACAACAATTTACCTCCTATTCATTCTCTATGGCAGCGCCGGAAAAAGCCGAACACTGCACTCCGCTATCTCCGGCGCTCCCATAGAGAATGAATGGAGCGGCAGTGCGCATGTCACCGGAATACCGCTTAACGAGGTATTTGACAGCCGCTCCTGCATAGTGCCAGCCCGGTTGTTGGCCGCGTTGCGACCGTGTCAGGGCCGCTCCGTGTGGCCGTACCCTCAGGCTTTCTACAATGTTCACTTTTCTCGCCACTTTCCAAATTTAGCACGCAACAAGAAATGTCACAAATTGTGTTGCTAAATAAACTGTTGGAAAAAGCTTTATAAAGCCATGATCAGACACACAGTTTTGATGCAGTTTTTGTGGCAGATTTTGGCTCAGTTTTTTCCGTCAAACCAAGCAGTGGACCCAAAAGAAAATAGATGCACTAGGTCTCATGCACACAGCCATGCCCGTAATCATGGTCTGCGATTACGGGCACAGCCGGCCGCGGACAACCACCCGCATTTTCGGCCCGTGCTCCCAGGGCCGCCATCAGGAATTTCAGGGCCCCCTACAGCTAAATTTTCTGGGCCCCCCTACCGTGGCACCGCCTGTTAACGGTACTCCGTCCAGCACTATATCATGGTACCCAGGGCCGATATCAGGGGGGGTATTAGGGGTACTGATGTGAGAGGCCCGGCCAAACCTAATTGAAAGGGGGGCCCGGCAACTGCCGCGACTTGCCTTTGGTAGAAAAAAAACAGGCCCCTGCAATGGGGCCCGTTTTTTTCACCAAAAGAATGTCATGAGCTGCGGGCCCCCCTTTCAATTAGGTTTGGCCAGGCCTCTCACATCAGTACCCCTAATACCCCCCCTGATGGCGGCCCTGGGTAGCATGGGGGCCGTCAAACACCGCCCCCCGTGCGACCGATCGCGCGCACCCGCAAACTCCCGCGCATGCGCTCCGGCGACCGCCTGGAACCGCGCACCGAATTTTGAGGCAGATTTTGACCTGCCCACACTATCTTGCCGCGTTTTTTGCCTGCGGCGATTGAGGACAGCAGACAAAAAACGCAGCGAAAAATGCATTTTCTGCCTCCCATTGATTTCGATGGCAGGTCAGAGGCGGAACCGCGACAAGAAAGGACGTGCTGCTTTTTCTTTTTTCCGCGACTGGCTCCCATTGATTTCAGATTAAATCAATGGGAGGCGGTTTTGGAAGTTGTTTGGTGCTGATTCTGACGCAGTGTCCGAGTCAATATCAAGGCCCAAAAACTCTGTGAACTGGGCCTTATTGTTAGGGCTTATTCAGACGAACGTGTAATACATCCGTGCAACGTCCGTGATTTTCAGGCGCCTCGCACGGACCTATGTTACTCTATGGGGCCGTGCAGACTGTCAGTGATTTTCACGCGCCTCGCATGGACCTATGTTACTCTATGGGGTCGTGCAGACGGTCAGTGATTTTCACGCGCCTCGCACGGACCTATGTTACTCTATGGGGCCGTGCAGACTGTCAGTGATTTTCACGCGCCTCGCACGGACCTATGTTACTCTATGGGGCCGTGCAGACTGTCAGTGATTTTCACGCAGCGTGTGTCCGTGTGTCCGCTGCGTAAAACTCACAACATGTCCGATATTTGTGCATTGTTCGCGCATCACGCACCCATTGAAGTCAATGGGTGCGTGAAAATCACGCCCAGCACTTCCGCAGCCGTATAAACTATGAATGAAAACAGAAAAGCACCACGAGCTACAAACATACAAACAGAGTGTCATAATGATGGCGGCTGCGCGAAAATCACACAGCCACGCATCATACGCTGCTGACACACGGAGCTGTTATGGACCTTTTGCATGCACAAAACGCCACGTTTTTGCGCGCGCAAAAAGCACACGCTTGTGTGAATCCGGCCTTAGGGTAGGAACACACTAGGCATGAACGCTGCGGATTTTATGCAACACATTTTATAGTGGATAATCCGCAGCGTATTACAGTCGCAGCAGAGGGGGTCAGATATGAACAAATCTCATCCGCACGCTGAAATTTTTTTTTACATGCTGCGGCTTTTTGGCTTTTTAAGCTGCAGCGATTCAATGTATTCTGTGGAATCGCTGCTCCTCTGTTGCGGAAATGCTGCGGTTCTGCCGCAAAAATCACACATGAGAAAAAAAAAAAAGGTACTTTTTTAAATTGATAAAGTTTAGACTTGCCCCGGCCGTAGTTTAGGGCGACGTGTCTCTCTCTTCTGAACGTAGCCCCGCCTCCTGTCATGACGTTTCATCCCATGTGACCGCTGCAGCGGTCACATGGTCTACAGCGTCATCCCAGGAGGCGGGGCTACGTTCAGAAGAGAGAGATGCGTCACCAGGACTACGGCCGGGGCAAGTCTAAACTTTATCAATTTAAAAAAGTACCTTTTTTTTTTTTCTCATGTGTGATTTTTGCGGCAGAACCGCAGCATTTCCGCAACAGAGGAGCAGCGATTCCACAGAATACATTGAATCGCTGCAGCTTAAAAAGCCAAAAGTCACACGGCAGGTCCATTATTTTTGCAGCGTGCGGATGAGATTTGTTCATATCTGACCCCCTCTGCTGCGACTGTGATACGCTGCGGATTATCCACAATAAAATGTGTTGCATAAAATCCGCAGCGTTCATGCCTAGTGTGTTCCTACCCTAAGGCCGGATTCACACAAGCGTGTGCTTTTTGCACGCGCAAAAAACGTGGCGTTTTGCGCATGCAAAAGGTCCATAACAGCTCCGTGTGTCAGCAGCGTATGATGCGTGGCTGTGTGATTTTTGCGCAGCCGCCATCATTATGACACTCTGTTTGTATGTTTGTAGCACGTGGTGCTTTTCTGTTTTCATTCATAGTTTATACGGCTGCGGAAGTGCTGGGTGTGATTTTCACGCACCCATTGACTTCAATGGGTGCGTGATGCGCGAACAATGCACAAATATCGGACATGTCGTGAGTTTTACGCAGCGGACACACGGACACACGCTGCGTGAAAATCACTGACAGTCGGCACGACCCCATAGAGTAACATAGGTCCGTGCGAGGCGGGTGAAAATCACTGACAGTCTGCACGACCCCATAGAGTAACATAGGTCCGTGCAAGGCGCCTGAAAATCACGCACGTTGCACGGATGTATTACACGTTCGTCTGAATAAGCCCTAACAATAAGGCCCAGTTCACAGAGTTTTTGGGCCTTGATATTGACTCGGACACTGCGTCAGAATCAGCACCAAACAACTTCCAAAACCGCCTCCCATTGATTTAATCTGAAATCAATGGGAGCCAGTCGCGGAAAAAAGAAAAAGCAGCACGTCCTTTCTTGCCGCGGTTCCGCCTCTGACCTGCCATCGAAATCAATGGGAGCCAGAAAATGCATTTTTCGCTGCGTTTTTTGCCTGCTGTCCTCAATCGCCGCGGGCAAAAAACGCAGCAAAAAAACGCGGCAAGATAGTGTGGGCAGGTCAAAATCTGCCTCAAAATTCTTTAAGGAATTTTGAGGCAGATTTTTTTTTGCCTGCAAAATACTGTGTGAACAGGGCCATAAATGATCAGCACTTTGAGATAATTTACTCACCGTGTCAGAAGAGCTGCTCCCACTCCAGTCCTCTTCCGGCGATGTCTTCCAGGCGAGGTCTTCGGGTTAGACGTCCAGTCCTTCACCTCCAGCCAGGCTCCAGGTAAGTTTTGTCCATGTGTGTCCGCGGGTGCGCGCGCGGCCGGTCTCCAGTGCGGGCGTTCGTGGGTGCGCGCTCGGGAGTTTCCTTGGGCGCGCGATCGCGTGCGGGCGGGCGGGCGGACGGTTTGACGGCCCCCCATGACGAGGGGAGGGGGCCCGCAGCAGCAGCTCACGACATTCTTTTAGTGAAAAAAACGGGCCCCATTGCAGGGGCCCGTTTTTTCCTACCAAAAGAATGTCGCGGCAGTTGCCGGGCCCCCCTTTCAATTAGGTTTGGCCGGGCCCCTCACACCACTACCCCTAATACCCCCCTGATGGCGGCCCTGCGTATAAACATGGGCGCACGGTCCATAAAAAGCAAAAGATAGGACATGTTGTATCTTTTGCGGAGGCTTTCTACGGGCCGGACACCTTCCCGCAAATATTCAGGAAGGTGTTCATGGTCAATAGAAATGAATGGGTACGTAATTGCGGACGAAATCTACGATCATGTGCATGGGGCTTTGGCTCAAAGAACTCAGCCAAAAACTGCAAAAAATTGCCGTAATTTCATCCATCCATAAATACTGTGCGTAAAAACGGATAAGTAGTTATTCGCATCTTATCCCCATATTTGGAACGGAATCCGCAAATGCGGTCCGTAGTGCATCCGTATATACAGATTCCGTAAAAACAAGAAAACCACAAATGATGTGCAACATCTGCAAACCTGGCGTCGCCTAGCAACGCTTCAGTAATTACGGACAAGAATGGGACATGTCCTGTATTGTACGTATCATTTCTACGGAACGGACACCGATCTGTAAAAATACGGAAAGCTGTCCGTAGCCTATAGAAAAGAATGTGTCCGTAATTACGGATGAAAAATACGGTGTGCATGGGGCCTAAAACGGTGTGTGTGATCCTGGCCTGGCCTAATACAGTATTTGTTGCAGTTTTTTGAGCCTGAAGTGGATACAAAATAAAGAAAAAGTATCGAAGAAAGACTTAAACTTTCTTTTTTCTCTTACATCTACTATTTGTTTTTGGCTTAAAAAGCTGCACCAAAAGCTGAATGTGTGAATTCAGCCTCCAGAAGTTTTTTGTCAAATATTTTTTTTTGCAAATTGTCAATTCTCGAGTCATTTCGATAAATTTTTCCTTGGCTCTCTCGATGCTCTTGTATTCTTTAGACTGCGATACCCTCGATTTACAGACAGTCAGGTCCTCGCTCCCCCCTGCCCTTCCGGATAATCCTTATTCCACGCTTGCCGTTGGTCCCATAGCGCTGCGCTCGCTTAATCCACAGCCACGATTCTGACCAGAATTTTTCCTGGCACGTAACGAGCGGAGACTATTTATAGAATGGCAGAAAAGTTTGAAGTTCTCTTGCGTTTTCCGCTCAGCTGCCTTGTAAACATCAGAAAGAGCGTGCAGGGCTGGAGTAGACAGCTCTTCTCCGGGTCAGATGTGGCGGCAGATGGACCCGGCAGCCGACCAGATTAGATTTAGGAGGGGATGATGCTCCGTGCCCTAATGAAAGGGACTCGCTGTATAAATAGTAACAGATGACGACAAACACACAACTATTGTTTCCCCAGTGGAATACGGCAGAGATCACCCGCGAGGATGTTTATATGCGCGGGCACTGACCTCGCCCGACATCTGGACCCATCGCTTGTGTACATGGTTAACCCCGCCGCTCACACAATCTCATCTGACTTTTTGATGTCACTTTTTGTTTTTCCTCCGGCATCACATACAGGGGTGCAGCTGTAGGACGTGCAGAAGTGGCTTTTGTACCCGGACCGTTGTGCCTGAGGCCATAAGAAGACACAAGTTATTATAATCGGCCCATGGTGGATGGGGGAGGGGGGTCTGTTATAGATTTTGCATTGTGGCCTCTGCTCACGTCTCTGGTTATGTTCATCCTAAGCCTCCTTGTTCATCATTACATTGTCCATGTAGACAATGGCTGGCATCAACATTTGTCACCCACATAAAAAAATTCAAAATTAGCTGAATGGAATATGAGGACAAAATGGAAAAAAAAAGGTAAAAAAATAATATTTGAATACTCTAAAAAGTTTTATTTAAAGAGGCTGTGCTCCGCTAATACAACTGTGGTGGTCCCGCTGACGATGGCGCTGTGGCTACATGCAGGGGCGTCGCTAGCACTGGACCCAAGTCCCAGATCGTTGGCCTGGTGCGCCAGATCCCCAGGCGACTGCCGCTACAGGGGTCACAGCGGTCGCGATTGCGACTGGGCAGTGGCGCGTTTGCGACCGGGCCGCGGCCCCCGCATCTCTATAGAAATTTACTATAGTAACTGGGGCCTATGTCATAAATACACGGGCCCCTGTTACTATAGAAATACCAATATACTTACCCTCCTTCCCGAGCGCAACGGAAGTCCTGACGTCTTCTCGCGTCATGACGCTGTGTGCCGTGTATGACATCACAACGCTGGATGGTGTCGGGACATCCGCTGCACCGAAGAGATGGGTAAGTGTAACATCATTACTGCTTGCTGGGGTCCTGTATCTAAGCCTGCCTTGTGGTAAGCTTAGATACATGGTCCAACAGACAGTATCACACATGGGGTTAGATACAGGGCCCATGTGTGATACTGTCTGATAAGACCCTGTATCTAAGCCTACCACATGTTAGGCTTAGATACAGGGCCCCAGCGAACAGTAATCTAGTACAGTATAAGATAACTCTCCACTGGGGTCCTGTATCTAAGCCTGCCTTGTGGTAAGCTTAGATACATGGTCCAACAGACAGTATCACACATGGGGTTAGATACAGGGCCCATGTGTGATACTGTCTGATAAGACCCTGTATTTAAGCCTACCACATGTTAGGCTTAGATACAAGGCCCCAGCGGACAGTAATCTTGTACAGTATAAGATAACTCTCCGCTGGGGTCCTGTATCTAAGCCTGCCTTGTGGTAAGCTTAGATACATAGTCCAAAAGACAGTATCACACATGGGCCCTGTATCTAAGCCTACCACAAGTGTTACTAATAGTTTTTTTCGTGTTTGTATTTTTTTACAGGTTCGGTTGTTGGACTGCGTCAGATTCGAGGACTAAGTGGGAATTCGATAACTACTTCGGAATCGAGAACTACTTGGATGACAGCTTTTTTATTTTCAATAAAATTGTTAATGAGGGTTGTGTGGGGGTGTTTTATTTCAATAAAATATATTTTTCCTATGTCTTTGTATTTTCTTTTAAACTTTATCGCTACCGCCTTAGTAAAGGCTGCCGGCTGATTGACAGCGTCCATTACTAAGGTGGGGCTTAGTGTTAGCCGGTGAAACGCTAACACTAACCCCCATTATTACCCCGGTACCCACCGCCACCAGGGATGCTGGGAAGAGCCGGGTACAATCCAGTACCTGACCATCTGTAGTGATGGTCGGGCACTGGGGCGGCCGCAGGCTGGTAGTATTAGGCTGGGAAAGGCCAAACACAGTGGCCCTTGCCACCCTGGTAACGCTAGCCTGCTGCTGCTGTGTTGTATCTATCTGGTTATGAAAAATGGGGAGGACCCCACGTCATTTTTTTTTCTTTAATTGAATAAATGTGCGCCCCCCCCCCCCATTTTTGATAACCAGCCAGATACAACACAGCAGCAGCAGGCAGCATTACCAGGGTGGAAAGGGCAACTATTTTTGGCCTTCCCCAGCCTAATAATACCAGCCTGCGGCCGCGCCACTGCCCAAGCATCAATACAGATGGTCGGGTACTGGATCGTACCCTGCTCTTCCCGGTACCACTGGTGGCAGTGGGTAACGGGGTAATAATGGGGGTTCGTGTTGGCCTCTGCACCGGCTTAGCATTAAGCCCCACCTTAGTAATGGATGCTGTCAATCAACCAGCAGCTATTACTATGGCGGTAGTAATAAAGTTTAAAAAAATACATAGAAAATATATTTTATTGAAATAAAAGACCCTACACAACCCTCGTAATCCATTTTATTGAAAATAAAAAAGCCATAATCGAAGTAGTCCTCGAATCCAACGTAGTCCAAAGACCAAACCAGTACAAAAATCACAAATACACCCAAAAAATTAGTAACACATAAAAAAGCAAAACAATTCTTATACTTACCTTTCCTGGGTCCAGTGCTGGAGCCGCAATGTCAGCGAGCTGAGCCCTGTATCTAATCCTATCATGTGTGATACTATCTGCTGAGCCACTGTATCTAATCCTATCCATAGCTATAGGGTCGTAGTGCTACAAATATGTATACACACACTTACATATACACACATATACATACACGCATATACATTTATTTTTTTTGGGGGGTGAACATATGTTAGTACATCAAGACTTAATGCGGGGGCCCTGTATTTAAGTATCATGTATGATACTGTCTGCTGAGACAAGGTGGGTATGTGGGACTACCTACAGGGGACTGCATGGCACTATCTACTAGGGGGATGTATGGCAGGGGGGCTGTGTGTGGAACCATACAGCTGTGACACTATATACAGGGGGCATTGTGTGGGGAACTCTCTACATGGGGGCTGTGACATTATATACAGGGGGCATTGTGTGGGGAACTCTCTACAGCAGGGCTGGAACCCTATATACAGGGGGCATTGTGTGGGGAACTCTCTACAGGGGGGCTGTGACCCTATATACAGGGGGCATTGTGTGGGGAACTCTCTACAGGTGTCTTTGATTAGCGCCCCGAGACATAACTTTGCTTGGGGCCCCAGAAATGCCAAATTTGCCCCTGAGGGTTAGTACAAGGATACTTACTGCTGGGGCCCTGTATCTAAGGCTATATTCACATGAGCGTGACAGATTTACGTGCGTAAAAAATGCACATAAATCTGGCCGCGTGCGTTGCGTTTTGCATCCGTGTGCTTCACGTGTGGCGGGTATTTTTCACGCACTCGCAAGCACTTTTTTTTTTCAGTGTAATTTATGCGTGAAACACGGACAGCACACTTATTACCTTTAGACATTATGAATTCTGGGCTCTGTATTTGGGGCATCTGGTCTGGGGTGAGAATTTATTTAGGGGGTCCAGTCTGGGTTCTGTATTAAGGGGGTCTTGTGTCTGAATTTATTTAAGCGGTCTAGTCTGCGTTCTGTATTAGTCAAGGTGTTCTGGTCTGTGGTCTGTATTCGTTTAGGGGGTCTAGGGGCTGTTTTAGTTTAGGGGGTCTGTGTTAGTTTAGAGGTTCTAGCCTGGGGTGTTTATTGCTTAAGAGGATTTGGTCGGTGGTCTGTATTAGTTTATGGGGTCTAGGGTCTGTATTTATTTAGGGGGTCTAATCTCCGGTCTACAGTCTTCAGTTTGGGGTGTGTTGAAGGTTAGGGGGGGGGGGGTCATATGTACTATTTGGATTGGGGACATGTCCTATATAAATGGGCAGTGCATAAGGGATAGACGCTGTCAAATGTTGGCAAGTATGACATCACAGGCTGGACTTGGTTACACTGGCTTCAAATTGTAACAAATGATGTAGATTGCGCCAAATTTGTCATAGATTCTAGGGTTGTCGGCGCCATCAATGCTCGGCCCCCACTCTATCCCCTGGTGCGTCTCTTCTCACTTTCACGTGCTTACGAGCTTTACATAAACACCCAGTAACCTGGGGAGAATAAGCGCCACTCATGGTTTATTAAGGCAGGATATTACCGCGGCTTCCATTATGTTGAGTCACCAGGTAATATGTCAGGACTTGCGTGCTGAAAAATGAACGAGACAGCGCCAGGACAAACACATTAAACAATTTCTAAATAAAAAACGTAATTGATTGTATTTAATCAGCGGTTGGCCGGCTCTACTTGTGGAGCAGGTTATTTATTAAAACGGAGCATTTGATTTAATTTATAGGAAGTGGCGCTCGTCTATTACGTCTGACGACCTGCAATTATCGCTTCATTTTAATCATAGATGAATATATTTTGAGACCGTGAAGACATTTGGGCTGGAAAGCGAGACTGCTGAGGTAAATGACTTTTAAGGGAAAGTATCAATTATTTATAAACAGAACATATGGACATTTATAATTATTGACGAAAGCCGCCGCCATCACTAATAGATTTACAAAGGCTGCGTCTATAAAGAAGAACGGACATTAATCATCCTCATGTTAAATGTATCTTGTTTAATGCAATATATATATATCACTGTAACAAAACAAATAAAAACAGGTTACCGTTGCCACAATGGCTGCCACGCAACTTTCTTACAGTTTTGAATGGCAAATTTGTCTAGTTACAGAGATATGAGATCAAGGGGTGTACCACTGCATCATTAGCGTGTAACGGCCAACATTGTAGATGTCACCAAGCTTTCACTTTGAAAATACATTACCTGTACTAGTCCTGAGTTACATCCTGTATTATACTCCAGAGCTGCACTCACTATTCTGCTGGTGGAGTCACTGTGTACATACATTACATTACTTATCCTGTACTGATCCTGAGTTACATCATGTATTATACTCCAGAGCTGCACTCACTATTCTGCTGGTGGAGTCACTGTGTACATACATTACATTACTTATCCTGTACTGATCCTGAGTTACATCCTGTATTATACTCCAGAGCTGCGCTCACTATTCTGCTGGTGGAGTCACTGTGTACATACATTACATTACTTATCCTGTACTGATCCTGAGTTACATCCTGTATTATACTCCAGAGCTGCACTCACTATTCTGCTGGTGGAGTCACTGTGTACATACATTACATTACTTATCCTGTACTGATCCTGAGTTACATCCTGTATTATACTGCAGAGCTGCACTCACTATTCTGCTGGTGGAGTCATTGTGTACATACATTACATTACTTATCCTGTACTGATCCTGAGTTACATCCTGTATTATACTCCAGAGCTGCACTCACTATTCTGCTGGTGGAGTCACTGTGTACATACATTACATTACTTATCCTGTACTGATCCTGAGTTACATCCTGTATTATACTCCAGAGCTGCACTTACTATTCTGCTGGTGGAGTCACTGTGTACATACATTACATTACTTATCTTGTACTGATCCTGAGGTACATCTTGTATTGTACTCCAGTGCTGTACTCACTATTCTGCTGGTGGAGTCACTGTGTATACACATTACATTACTTATCCTGTACTGATCCAGAGTTACATCCTGTATTATACTCCAGAGCTGCGCTCACTATTCTGCTGGTGGAGTCACTGTGTACATACATTACATTACTTATCCTGTACTGATCCTGAGTTACATCCTGTATTATACTCCAGAGCTGCACTCACTATTCTGCTGGTGGAGTCACTGTGTACATACATTACTTATCCTGTACTGATCCTGAGTTACATCCTGTATTATACTCCAGAGCTGCGCTCACTATTCTGCTGGTGGAGTCACTGTGTACATACATTACATTACTTATCCTGTACTGATCCTGAGTTACATCCTGTATTATACTCCAGAGCTGCACTCACTATTCTGCTGGTGGAGTCACTGTGTACATACATTACATTACTTATCCTGTACTGATCCTGAGTTACATCCTGTATTATACTCCAGAGCTGCACTTACTATTCTGCTGGTGGAGTCACTGTGTACATACATTACATTACTTATCTTGTACTGATCCTGAGGTACATCTTGTATTGTACTCCAGTGCTGTACTCACTATTCTGCTGGTGGAGTCACTGTGTATACACATTACATTACTTATCCTGTACTGATCCAGAGTTACATCCTGTATTATACTCCAGAGCTGCGCTCACTATTCTGCTGGTGGAGTCACTGTGTACATACATTACATTACTTATCCTGTACTGATCCTGAGTTACATCCTGTATTATACTCCAGAGCTGCACTCACTATTCTGCTGGTGGAGTCACTGTGTACATACATTACTTATCCTGTACTGATCCTGAGTTACATCCTGTATTATACTCCAGAGCTGCGCTCACTATTCTGCTGGTGGAGTCACTGTGTACATACATTACATTACTTATCCTGTACTGATCCTGAGTTACATCCTGTATTATACTCCAGAGCTGCACTCACTATTCTGCTGGTGGAGTCACTGTGTACATACATTACATTACTTATCTTGTACTGATCCTGAGGTACATCTTGTATTGTACTCCAGTGCTGTACTCACTATTCTGCTGGTGGAGTCACTGTGTATACACATTACATTACTTATCCTGTACTGATCCAGAGTTACATCCTGTATTATACTCCAGAGCTGCACTCACTATTCTGCTGGTGGAGTCACTGTGTACATACATTACATGACTTATCCTGTACTGATCCTGAGTTACATCCTGTATTATACTCCAGAGCTGCACTCACTAGTCTGCTGGTGAAGTCACTGTGTACATACATTACTTATCTTGTACTGATCCTGAGGTACATCTTGTATTATACTCCAGAGCTGCACTCACTATTCTGCTGGTGGAGTCACTGTGTACATACATTACATTACATATCTTGTACTGATTCTTAATTACAGCCTGTATTATACTCCAGAGCTGCACTCATTCTGCTGGTGGAGTCACTGTGTATGGTATACGGTATATACATGGTATAGCACAATATTCACTGCAGTCTTGGGTTTCTTTCTAAAGCAAAATCCGTACTAATCCCCCTCCCCTGTTCATTTTAATTTAAAGTCTTATTAGCAGTCATCTTAGGTGGAAACAAATTATTTAAAGTGAAACCGGCGTGCGCATATTGCAATTTACGGGCTGATAAAATTAATGGTTGCGTTAAACAAACTCTGTAAAATGAAGACTGGTTTTACAATGTTAAGAAGACGGGAACGTTGTCTGTTCCGAACCATTTCCCGACTTTGCGTAGAGCGGCATGGTGTGATAAAATATGTTGGACAAGCTGTCTTCCCTGACTGCCATTTCCAGCACATCTGGCGAAAGACGGAGAATCTGATTAAACTCATCAATACGTGGTGACAACCAAATCACAGGCTCAGATCACTCTGTCATCATTTCCCAAAAGAATCACAGGGGGAGCCAAGTAAAGGACACCCCAAGTACTGCAATTAAAGAGATACCAAACAGAAAATTGATCTTCTCCCCATTTGCTAATTGACAACTATTACTCCCTGTTATCATCCATTTCTACCTGCAAAGAGGCTCTCTGTCCCCAAGATCACTATTTCTGCTAAGTCACATGTCTCCCATCCTTAGAACCTCCAGTTACATAGGAATACATGTTTGCTACAATTGTATCCAGTCCTCTGTCAGCTTAGTGTCCAGACTGATACATTGTAACAAACTATCAGGACAGGAGAGAGATCTGTGCTGTTGATGTGTTTAGATCACAGAGGATTGTCTAGACTGTAAACAATAGTAGCGACCCCTCAGCTGTGGGAAGCAAGAGATCTGTACAGATTTTTAGCTACTAGTTACAGACAAAAAGTAATCCCATTCACCAGCAGCAACAAGAGATCTTGAAATGGTGGGAAATAATAAAACAAAACAAAACCTTTCATTATACATTGATTAAAGGGGTATTTCAGCCCCACAAACATTTATTACCTATCCACTGGGGAGATAATAACTGTTCTATCAGTAAGGATCCACACCGATCACTAGAATGGGGACACCGCTCTGTCCCCCACCCCCCAGCAGCCTGACTGCAGCATGGAGGAGTTTGCACGAAGCGGTGGTTACACATTTATACTCTATGGGAGTGACGGAAACAGCTGAGCAAAGTGCCTCTTTTAATTCAACACTGAGGTCTGCTCTATCTGCGTACACATCAATTTGCGGTGTAGTATAAGGCCGTGTTCAGACGTGGCTGAGTTTTTCCGCTTGAAATGTTGGTGCAGATTTGGGGCAATTACGCAACGAATCTGCAGCAATTGTAATTCAGACGTTGCAGATATCACAGCGGACTTGCCACAGATTTCAGTTTTTGCATTGCAGAGGCTGAAATCCGCAGTAAATTCTGCTTCTTCTCCACAACGTCATGAGCTGCTGCGGAGGGAAAATTCTGCACCGCAGCCTGAATTCCGCTCAGTTATTTTCTGCAACGTTTGAACTAAGTTTCCTAAAAATGTATAGAAAGAAATGAAAAAAACGTCCGCTGCAGAATTCCACTGCGGACTGTCCACAGCACAACTCAACAAACAATTCCGCCACGTGTGGTCATGCCCTTAGACTCTGTTCACATTTACATCCAACAAAAATTGGAGCCACGAGAACCTTCACTATAATCACGGATCGTACTGTGATGCGATGGCCGAAGGGTGCGGAAGGTAAATTGTTTGTAGGATGCTCGTCCATTTGTTTTTTCTGAGTACTGGCTCCATGTGGAGAGGGGCCCGGTGCTGGGGCCGTCCTGCGGAGCCTTATTAGTAGATATATAAACGCCTACGGTGTAATGAGTTACTTTCATAAGCATGAATCGCCTTCCGAGCAGATGTTCCTGATATTTCCCACCATCTCACGGGACTTATCACATATGTTTGCTTATTGGTGCACATTAGTCTGAGAATTTCCTCTCCCATGTTATTACAATTTACTATTTAACTATGTCATGAAGGGAGCGCAGTAGGGTATACAATATTGACACAGGTCTCTCAGAGATGCTCAGTCATTACAGGCAAGAATGGGTTAACCCTGAGTGTCAGCTTCATGTTCAGAAATATCAGGCGGCACAAAAGGGACAATCAATTAATCAAATAAGGTCCATTTTAATTTGTAGAAAGAGGTGGTGTTCACTTCTTCTGTATATAATTATATATGTACAGCTGGTATAAGTCATACATCTTCTTGTATATAGTGATATGGAGCATGATGGTATAACCTGGGTATCTTCTGTATATAATTATATATGTACAGCTGGTATAAGTTATACATCTTCTTGTATATAGTGATATGGAGCATGCCGGTATAACCTGGGCATCTTCTGTATATAATTATATATGTACAGCTGGTATAAGTCATACATCTTCTTGTATACAGTGATATGGAGCATGCTGGTATAACCTGGGTATCTTCTGTATATAATTATATATGTACAGATGGTATAAGTTATACATCTTCTTGTATATAGTGATATGGAGCATGCTGGTATAACCTGGGTATCTTCTGTATATAATTATATATGTACAGCTGGTATAAGTTATACATCTTCTTGTATATAGTGATATGGAGCATGCTGGTATAACCTGGGTATCTTCTGTATATAATTATATATGTACAACTGGTATAAGTTATACATCTTCTTGTATATAGTGATATGGAGCATGCTGGTATAACCTGGGTATCTTCTGTATATAATTATATATGTACAGCTAGTATAAGTTATACATCTTCTTGGATATAGTGATATGGAGCATGCTGGTATAACCTGGGGATCTTCTGTATATAATTATATATGTACAGCTGGTATAAGTTATACATCTTCTTGTATATAGTGATATGGAGCATGCTGGTATAAGCTGGGTATCTTCTGTATATAATTATATATGTACAGCTGGTATAAGTTATACATCTTCTTGTATATAGTGATATGGAGCGTGCTGGTATAACCTGGGTGTTTTCTGTATATAATTATATATGTACAGCTGGTATAAGTTATATATCTTCTTGTATATAGTGATATGGAGCATGCTGGTATAACCTGGGTATCTTCTGTATATAATTATATATGTACAGCTGGTATAAGTTATATATCTTCTTGTATATAGTGATATGGAGCATGCTGGTATAACCTGGGTATCTTCTGTGTATAATTATATATGTACAGCTGGTATAAGTTATACATCTTCTTGTGTATATAGTGATATGGAGCATGCTGGTATAACCTGGGTATCTTCGGTATATAATTATATATGTACAGCTGGTATAAGTCATACATCTTCTTCTATATAGTGATATGGAGCATGCTGGTATAACCTCGGCATCTTCTGTATATAATTATATATATACAGCTGGTATAAGTTATACATCTTCTTGTATATAGTGATATGGAGCATGCTGGTATAACCTCGGCATCTTCTGTATATAATTATATATGTACAGCTGGTATAAGTTATACATCTTCTTGTATACAGTGGTATGAAGCATGCTGGTATAACCTGGGTATCTTCTGTATATAATTATATATGTACAGCTGGTATAAGTTATACATCTTCTTGTATATAGGGATATGGAGCATGCTGGTATAACCTGGGTATCTCCTGTATATAATTATATATGTACAGCTCGTATAAGTCATACATCTTCTTGTATATAGTGATATGGAGCATGCTGGTATAACCTGGTTATCTTCTGTATATAATTATATATGTACAGCTGGTATAATTTATACATCTTCTTGTATATAGTGATATGGAGCATGCTGGTATAACCTGGGTATCTTCTGTATATAATTATATATGTACAGCTGGTATAAGTTATACATCTCCCTGTATATAGTGATATGGAGCATGCTGGTATAACCTGGGTATCTTCTGTATGTAATTATATATGTACAGCTGGTATAAGTTATACATCTTCTTGTATATAGTGATATGGAGCATGCTGGTATAACCTGGGCATCTTCTGTATATAATTATATATGTACATCTGCTATAAGTTATACATCTTCTTGTATATAGTGATATGGAGCATGCTGGTATATCCTGGGTATCTTCTGTATGTAATTATATATGTACAGCTAGTATAAGTTATACATCTTCTTGTATATAGTGATATGGAGCATGCTGGTATAACCTGGGTATCTTCTGTATATAATTATATATGCACAGCTGGTATAAGTTATACATCTTCTTGTATATAGTGATATGGAGCATGCTGGTATAACCTGGGCATCTTCTGTATATAATTATATATGTACAGCTGGTATAAGTCATACATCTTCTTGTATATAGTGATATGGAGCATGCTGGTATAAGCTGGGTATCTTCTGTATATAATTATATATGTACAGCTGGTATAAGTTATACATCTTCTTGTATATAGTGATATGGAGCGTGCTGGTATAACCTGGGTGTTTTCTGTATATAATTATATATGTACAGCTGGTATAAGTTATATATCTTCTTGTATATAGTGATATGGAGCATGCTGGTATAGCCTGGGTATCTTCTGTATATAATTATATATGTACAGCTGGTATAAGTTATATATCTTCTTGTATATAGTGATATGGAGCATGCTGGTATAACCTGGGTATCTTCTGTGTATAATAATATATGTACAGGTGGTATAAGTTATACATCTTCTTGTGTATATAGTGATATGGAGCATGCTGGTATAACCTGGGTATCTTCTGTATATAATTATATATGTACAGCTGGTATAAGTCATACATCTTCTTGTATATAGTGATATGGAGCATGCTGGTATAACCTGGGTATCTTCTGTATATAATTATATATGTACAGCTGGTATAAGTTATACATCTTCTTGTATATAGTGATATGGAGCATGCTGGTATAACCTGGGCATCTTCTGTATATAATTATATATGTACAGCTGGTATAAGTTATACATCTTCTTGTATATAGTGATATGGAGCATGCTGGTAAAGCCTGGGTATCTTCTGTATATAATTATATATGTACAGCTGGTATAAGTTATACATCTTCTTGTATACAGTGATATGGAGCATGCTGGTATAACCAGAGTATCTGCTGTATATAAGTATATATGTACAGCTGGTATAAGTTATACATCTTCTTGTATATAGTGATATGGAGCATGCTGGTATAACCTGGGTATCTTCTGTATATAATTATATATGCACAGCTGGTATAAGTTATACATCTTCTTGTATATAGTGATATGGAGCATGCTGGTATAACCTGGGCATCTTCTGTATATAATTATATATGTACAGCTGGTATAAGTCATACATCTTCTTGTATATAGTGATATGGAGCATGCTGGTATAAGCTGGGTATCTTCTGTGTATAATTATATATGTACAGCTGGTATAAGTTATACATCTTCTTGTATATAGTGATATGGAGCGTGCTGGTATAACCTGGGTGTTTTCTGTATATAATTATATATGTACAGCTGGTATAAGTTATATATCTTCTTGTATATAGTGATATGGAGCATGCTGGTATAGCCTGGGTATCTTCTGTATATAATTATATATGTACAGCTGGTATAAGTTATATATCTTCTTGTATATAGTGATATGGAGCATGCTGGTATAACCTGGGTATCTTCTGTGTATAATAATATATGTACAGCTGGTATAAGTTATACATCTTCTTGTGTATATAGTGATATGGAGCATGCTGGTATAACCTGGGTATCTTCTGTATATAATTATATATGTACAGCTGGTATAAGTCATACATCTTCTTGTATATAGTGATATGGAGCATGCTGGTATAACCTGGGTATCTTCTGTATATAATTATATATGTACAGCTGGTATAAGTTATACATCTTCTTGTATATAGTGATATGGAGCATGCTGGTATAACCTGGGCATCTTCTGTATATAATTATATATGTACAGCTGGTATAAGTTATACATCTTCTTGTATATAGTGATATGGAGCATGCTGGTATATCCTGGGTATCTTCTGTATGTAATTATATATGTACAGCTAGTATAAGTTATACATCTTCTTGTATATAGTGATATGGAGCATGCTGGTATAACCTGGGTATCTTCTGTATATAATTATATATGCACAGCTGGTATAAGTTATACATCTTCTTGTATATAGTGATATGGAGCATGCTGGTATAACCTGGGCATCTTCTGTATATAATTATATATGTACAGCTGGTATAAGTCATACATCTTCTTGTATATAGTGATATGGAGCATGCTGGTATAAGCTGGGTATCTTCTGTATATAATTATATATGTACAGCTGGTATAAGTTATACATCTTCTTGTATATAGTGATATGGAGCGTGCTGGTATAACCTGGGTGTTTTCTGTATATAATTATATATGTACAGCTGGTATAAGTTATATATCTTCTTGTATATAGTGATATGGAGCATGCTGGTATAGCCTGGGTATCTTCTGTATATAATTATATATGTACAGCTGGTATAAGTTATATATCTTCTTGTATATAGTGATATGGAGCATGCTGGTATAACCTGGGTATCTTCTGTGTATAATAATATATGTACAGGTGGTATAAGTTATACATCTTCTTGTGTATATAGTGATATGGAGCATGCTGGTATAACCTGGGTATCTTCTGTATATAATTATATATGTACAGCTGGTATAAGTCATACATCTTCTTGTATATAGTGATATGGAGCATGCTGGTATAACCTGGGTATCTTCTGTATATAATTATATATGTACAGCTGGTATAAGTTATACATCTTCTTGTATATAGTGATATGGAGCATGCTGGTATAACCTGGGCATCTTCTGTATATAATTATATATGTACAGCTGGTATAAGTTATACATCTTCTTGTATATAGTGATATGGAGCATGCTGGTAAAGCCTGGGTATCTTCTGTATATAATTATATATGTACAGCTGGTATAAGTTATACATCTTCTTGTATACAGTGATATGGAGCATGCTGGTATAACCAGAGTATCTTCTGTATATAAGTATATATGTACAGCTGGTATAAGTTATACATCTTCTTGTATATAGTGATATGGAGCATGCTGGTATAACCTGGGTATCTTCTGTATATAATTATATATGCACAGCTGGTATAAGTTATACATCTTCTTGTATATAGTGATATGGAGCATGCTGGTATAACCTGGGCATCTTCTGTATATAATTATATATGTACAGCTGGTATAAGTCATACATCTTCTTGTATATAGTGATATGGAGCATGCTGGTATAAGCTGGGTATCTTCTGTGTATAATTATATATGTACAGCTGGTATAAGTTATAGATCTTCTTGTATATAGTGATATGGAGCGTGCTGGTATAACCTGGGTGTTTTCTGTATATAATTATATATGTACAGCTGGTATAAGTTATATATCTTCTTGTATATAGTGATATGGAGCATGCTGGTATAGCCTGGGTATCTTCTGTATATAATTATATATGTACAGCTGGTATAAGTTATATATCTTCTTGTATATAGTGATATGGAGCATGCTGGTATAACCTGGGTATCTTCTGTGTATAATAATATATGTACAGCTGGTATAAGTTATACATCTTCTTGTGTATATAGTGATATGGAGCATGCTGGTATAACCTGGGTATCTTCTGTATATAATTATATATGTACAGCTGGTATAAGTCATACATCTTCTTGTATATAGTGATATGGAGCATGCTGGTATAACCTGGGTATCTTCTGTATATAATTATATATGTACAGCTGGTATAAGTTATACATCTTCTTGTATATAGTGATATGGAGCATGCTGGTATAACCTGGGCATCTTCTGTATATAATTATATATGTACAGCTGGTATAAGTTATACATCTTCTTGTATATAGTGATATGGAGCATGCTGGTAAAGCCTGGGTATCTTCTGTATATAATTATATATGTACAGCTGGTATAAGTTATACATCTTCTTGTATACAGTGATATGGAGCATGCTGGTATAACCAGAGTATCTTCTGTATATAAGTATATATGTACAGCTGGTATAAGTTATACATCTTCTTGTATATAGTGATATGGAGCATGCTGGTATAACCTGGGTATCTTCTGTATAGAATTATAGATGTACAGCTGGTATAAGTTATACATCTTCTTGTATACAGTGATATGGAGCATGCTGATATAACCTGGGTATCTTCTGTATATAATTATATATGTACAGCTGGTATAAGTTATACATCTTCTTGTATATAGTGATATGGAACATGCTGGTATAACCCGGGTATCTTCTGTGTATAATTATATATGTACAGCTGGTATAAGTTATACATCTTCCTGTATATAGTGATATGGAGCATGCTGGTATAACCTGGGTATCTTCTGTGTATAATTATATATTTACAGCTGGTATAAGTTATACATCTTCCTGTATATAGTGATATGGAGCATGCTGGTATAATCTGGGTATCTTCTGTATATAATTATATATGTACAGCTGGTATAAGTTATACATCTACTTGTATATAGTGATATGGAGCATGCTGGTATAACCTGGGTATCTTCTGTATATAATTATATATGTACAGCTGGTATAAGTTATATATCTTCTTGTATATAGTGATATGGAACATGCTGGTATAACCTGGGTATCTTCTGTATATAATTATATATGTACAGCTGGTATAAGTTATACATCTTCTTGTATATAGTGATATGGAGCACGCTGGTATAACCTGGGCATCTTCTGTATAGAATTATATATGTACAGCTGGTATAAGTTATACATCTCCCTGTATATAGTGATATGGAGCATGCTGGTATAACCTGGGAATCTTCTGTATATAATTATATATGTACAGCTGGTATAAGTTATACATCTTCTTGTATATAGTGATATGGAACATGCTGGTATAACCCGGGTATCTTCTGTATATAATTATATATGTACAGCTGGTATAAGTTATACATCTTCTTGTATATAGTGACATGGAGCATGCTGGTATAACCTGGGTATCTTCTGTGTATAATTATATATGTACAGCTGGTATAAGTTATACATCTTCCTGTATATAGTGATATGGAGCATGCTGGTATAATCTGGGTATCTTCTGTATATAATTATATATGTACAGCTGGTATAAGTTATACATCTTCTTGTATATAGTGATATGGAGCATGCTGGTATAACCTGGGTATCTTCTGTATATAATTATATATGTACAGTTGGTATAAGTTATACATCTTCTTGTATATAGTAATATGGAGCATGCTGGTATAACCTGGGTATCTCCTGTATATAATTATATATGTACAGCTGGTATAAATTATACATCTTCTTGTATATAGTGATATGGAGCATGCTGGTATAACCTGGGTATCATCTGTATATAATTATATATGTACAGCTGGTATAAGTTATACATCTTCTTGTATATAGTGATATGGAGCATGCTGGTATAACCTGGGTATCTTCTGTATATAATTATATATGTACAGCTGGTATAAATTACACATCTTCTTGTATATAGTGATATGGAGCATGCTGGTATAACCTGGGTTTCATCTGTATATAATTATATATGTACAGCTGGTATAAATTATACATCTTCTTGTATATAGTGATATGGAGCATGCTGGTATAACCTGGGTATCTTCTGTATATAATTATATATGTACAGCTGGTATAAGTTATATATCTTCTTGTATATAAAGATATGAAACATGCTGGTATAACCTGGGTATCTTCTGTATATAATTATATAGGTACAGCTGGTATAAGTTATACATCTTCTTGTATATAGTGATATGGAACATGCTGGTATAACCTGGGTATCTTCTGTATATAATTATATATGTACAGCTGGTATAAGTTATATATCTTCTTGTATATAGTGATATGGAGCATGCTGGTATAGCCTGGGTATCTTCTGTATATAATTATATATGTACAGCTGGTATAAGTTATATATCTTCTTGTATATAGTGATATGGAGCATGCTGGTATAACCTGGGTATCTTCTGTGTATAATAATATATGTACAGCTGGTATAAGTTATACATCTTCTTGTGTATATAGTGATATGGAGCATGCTGGTATAACCTGGGTATCTTCTGTATATAATTATATATGTACAGCTGGTATAAGTCATACATCTTCTTGTATATAGTGATATGGAGCATGCTGGTATAACCTGGGTATCTTCTGTATATAATTATATATGTACAGCTGGTATAAGTTATACATCTTCTTGTATATAGTGATATGGAGCATGCTGGTATAACCTGGGCATCTTCTGTATATAATTATATATGTACAGCTGGTATAAGTTATACATCTTCTTGTATATAGTGATATGGAGCATGCTGGTATATCCTGGGTATCTTCTGTATGTAATTATATATGTACAGCTAGTATAAGTTATACACCTTCTTGTATATAGTGATATGGAGCATGCTGGTATAACCTGGGTATCTTCTGTATATAATTATATATGCACAGCTGGTATAAGTTATACATCTTCTTGTATATAGTGATATGGAGCATGCTGGTATAACCTGGGCATCTTCTGTATATAATTATATATGTACAGCTGGTATAAGTCATACATCTTCTTGTATATAGTGATATGGAGCATGCTGGTATAAGCTGGGTATCTTCTGTATATAATTATATATGTACAGCTGGTATAAGTTATACATCTTCTTGTATATAGTGATATGGAGCGTGCTGGTATAACCTGGGTGTTTTCTGTATATAATTATATATGTACAGCTGGTATAAGTTATATATCTTCTTGTATATAGTGATATGGAGCATGCTGGTATAGCCTGGGTATCTTCTGTATATAATTATATATGTACAGCTGGTATAAGTTATATATCTTCTTGTATATAGTGATATGGAGCATGCTGGTATAACCTGGGTATCTTCTGTGTATAATAATATATGTACAGGTGGTATAAGTTATACATCTTCTTGTGTATATAGTGATATGGAGCATGCTGGTATAACCTGGGTATCTTCTGTATATAATTATATATGTACAGCTGGTATAAGTCATACATCTTCTTGTATATAGTGATATGGAGCATGCTGGTATAACCTGGGTATCTTCTGTATATAATTATATATGTACAGCTGGTATAAGTTATACATCTTCTTGTATATAGTGATATGGAGCATGCTGGTATAACCTGGGCATCTTCTGTATATAATTATATATGTACAGCTGGTATAAGTTATACATCTTCTTGTATATAGTGATATGGAGCATGCTGGTAAAGCCTGGGTATCTTCTGTATATAATTATATATGTACAGCTGGTATAAGTTATACATCTTCTTGTATACAGTGATATGGAGCATGCTGGTATAACCAGAGTATCTTCTGTATATAAGTATATATGTACAGCTGGTATAAGTTATACATCTTCTTGTATATAGTGATATGGAGCATGCTGGTATAACCTGGGTATCTTCTGTATATAATTATATATGCACAGCTGGTATAAGTTATACATCTTCTTGTATATAGTGATATGGAGCATGCTGGTATAACCTGGGCATCTTCTGTATATAATTATATATGTACAGCTGGTATAAGTCATACATCTTCTTGTATATAGTGATATGGAGCATGCTGGTATAAGCTGGGTATCTTCTGTGTATAATTATATATGTACAGCTGGTATAAGTTATACATCTTCTTGTATATAGTGATATGGAGCGTGCTGGTATAACCTGGGTGTTTTCTGTATATAATTATATATGTACAGCTGGTATAAGTTATATATCTTCTTGTATATAGTGATATGGAGCATGCTGGTATAGCCTGGGTATCTTCTGTATATAATTATATATGTACAGCTGGTATAAGTTATATATCTTCTTGTATATAGTGATATGGAGCATGCTGGTATAACCTGGGTATCTTCTGTGTATAATAATATATGTACAGCTGGTATAAGTTATACATCTTCTTGTGTATATAGTGATATGGAGCATGCTGGTATAACCTGGGTATCTTCTGTATATAATTATATATGTACAGCTGGTATAAGTCATACATCTTCTTGTATATAGTGATATGGAGCATGCTGGTATAACCTGGGTATCTTCTGTATATAATTATATATGTACAGCTGGTATAAGTTATACATCTTCTTGTATATAGTGATATGGAGCATGCTGGTATAACCTGGGCATCTTCTGTATATAATTATATATGTACAGCTGGTATAAGTTATACATCTTCTTGTATATAGTGATATGGAGCATGCTGGTAAAGCCTGGGTATCTTCTGTATATAATTATATATGTACAGCTGGTATAAGTTATACATCTTCTTGTATACAGTGATATGGAGCATGCTGGTATAACCAGAGTATCTTCTGTATATAAGTATATATGTACAGCTGGTATAAGTTATACATCTTCTTGTATATAGTGATATGGAGCATGCTGGTATAACCTGGGTATCTTCTGTATAGAATTATATATGTACAGCTGGTATAAGTTATACATCTTCTTGTATACAGTGATATGGAGCATGCTGATATAACCTGGGTATCTTCTGTATATAATTATATATGTACAGCTGGTATAAGTTATACATCTTCTTGTATATAGTGATATGGAACATGCTGGTATAACCCGGGTATCTTCTGTGTATAATTATATATGTACAGCTGGTATAAGTTATACATCTTCCTGTATATAGTGATATGGAGCATGCTGGTATAACCTGGGTATCTTCTGTGTATAATTATATATTTACAGCTGGTATAAGTTATACATCTTCCTGTATATAGTGATATGGAGCATGCTGGTATAATCTGGGTATCTTCTGTATATAATTATATATGTACAGCTGGTATAAGTTATACATCTACTTGTATATAGTGATATGGAGCATGCTGGTATAACCTGGGTATCTTCTGTATATAATTATATATGTACAGCTGGTATAAGTTATATATCTTCTTGTATATAGTGATATGGAACATGCTGGTATAACCTGGGTATCTTCTGTATATAATTATATATGTACAGCTGGTATAAGTTATACATCTTCTTGTATATAGTGATATGGAGCACGCTGGTATAACCTGGGCATCTTCTGTATAGAATTATATATGTACAGCTGGTATAAGTTATACATCTCCCTGTATATAGTGATATGGAGCATGCTGGTATAACCTGGGAATCTTCTGTATATAATTATATATGTACAGCTGGTATAAGTTATACATCTTCTTGTATATAGTGATATGGAACATGCTGGTATAACCCGGGTATCTTCTGTATATAATTATATATGTACAGCTGGTATAAGTTATACATCTTCTTGTATATAGTGACATGGAGCATGCTGGTATAACCTGGGTATCTTCTGTGTATAATTATATATGTACAGCTGGTATAAGTTATACATCTTCCTGTATATAGTGATATGGAGCATGCTGGTATAATCTGGGTATCTTCTGTATATAATTATATATGTACAGCTGGTATAAGTTATACATCTTCTTGTATATAGTGATATGGAGCATGCTGGTATAACCTGGGTATCTTCTGTATATAATTATATATGTACAGTTGGTATAAGTTATACATCTTCTTGTATATAGTAATATGGAGCATGCTGGTATAACCTGGGTATCTCCTGTATATAATTATATATGTACAGCTGGTATAAATTATACATCTTCTTGTATATAGTGATATGGAGCATGCTGGTATAACCTGGGTATCATCTGTATATAATTATATATGTACAGCTGGTATAAGTTATACATCTTCTTGTATATAGTGATATGGAGCATGCTGGTATAACCTGGGTATCTTCTGTATATAATTATATATGTACAGCTGGTATAAATTACACATCTTCTTGTATATAGTGATATGGAGCATGCTGGTATAACCTGGGTTTCATCTGTATATAATTATATATGTACAGCTGGTATAAATTATACATCTTCTTGTATATAGTGATATGGAGCATGCTGGTATAACCTGGGTATCTTCTGTATATAATTATATATGTACAGCTGGTATAAGTTATATATCTTCTTGTATATAAAGATATGAAACATGCTGGTATAACCTGGGTATCTTCTGTATATAATTATATAGGTACAGCTGGTATAAGTTATACATCTTCTTGTATATAGTGATATGGAACATGCTGGTATAACCTGGGTATCTTCTGTATATAATTCTATATGTGCAGCTGGTGTAAGTTATACATCTTCTTGTATATAGTGATATGGAGCATGCTGGTATAACCTGGGTATCTTCTGTATATAATTATATATGTACAGCTGGTATAAGTTATACATCTTCTTGTATATAGTGATATGGAGCATGCTGGTATAACCTGGGTATCTTCTGTATATAATTATATATGTACAGCTGGTATAAGTTATACATCTTCTTGTATATAGTGATATGGAGCATGCTGGTATAACCTGGGTATCTTCTGTATATAATTATATATGTACAGCTGGTATAAGTTATACATCTTCTTGTATATAGTGATATGGAGCATGCTGGTATAGCCTGGGTATCTTCTGTATATAATTATATATGTACAGCTGGTATAAGTTATATATCTTCTTGTATATAGTGATATGGAGCATGCTGGTATAACCTGGGTATCTTCTGTATATAATTATATAGGTACAGCTGGTATAAGTTATACATCTTCTTGTATATAGTGATATGGAACATGCTGGTATAACCTGGGTATCTTCTGTATATAATTATATATGTGCAGCTGGTGTAAGTTATACATCTTCTTGTATATAGTGATATGGAGCATGCTGGTATAACCTGGGTATCTTCTGTATATAATTATATATGTACAGCTGGTATAAGTTATACATCTTCTTGTATATAGTGATATGGAGCATGCTGGTATAACCTGGGTATCTTCTGTATATAATTATATATGTACAGCTGGTATAAGTTATACATCTTCTTGTATATAGTGATATGGAGCATGCTGGTATAACCTGGGTATCTTCTGTATATAATTATATATGTACAGCTGGTATAAGTTATACATCTTCTTGTATATAGTGATATGGAGCATGCTGGTATAACCTGGGTATCTTCTGTATATAATTATATATGTACAGCTGGTATAAGTTATACATCTTCTTGTATATAGTGATATGGAGCACGCTGGTATAACCTGGGTATCTTCTGTATATAATTATATATGTACAGCTGGTATAAGTTATACATCTTCTTGTATATAGTGATATGGAGCATGCTGATATAACCAGGGTATCTTCTGTATATAATTATATATGTACAGCTGGTATATGTTATACATCTTCTTGTATATAGTGATATGGAGCATGCTGGTATAACCTGGGTATCTCCTGTATATAATTATATATGTACAGCTGGTATAAGTTATACATCTTCCTGTATATAGTGATATGGAGCATGCTGGTGTAACCTGGGTATCTCCTGTATATAATTATATATGTACAGCTGGTATAAGTTATACATCTTCTTGTATATAGTGATATGGAGCATGCTGGTATAACCTGGGTATCATCTGTATATAATTATATATGTACAGCTGGTATAAATTACACATCTTCTTGTATATAGTGATATGGAGCATGCTGGGATAACCTGGGTATCATCTGTATATAATTATATATGTACAGCTGGTATAAATTATACATCTTCTTGTATATAGTGATATGGAGCATGCTGGTATAACCTGGGTATCTTCTGTATATAATTATATATGTACAGCTGGTATAAGTTATATATCTTCTTGTATATAGTGATATGGAGCATGCTGATATAACCAGGGTATCTTCTGTATATAATTATATATGTACAGCTGGTATATGTTATACATCTTCTTGTATATAGTGATATGGAGCATGCTGGTATAACCTGGGTATCTCCTGTATATAATTATATATGTACAGCTGGTATAAGTTATACATCTTCCTGTATATAGTGATATGGAGCATGCTGGTGTAACCTGGGTATCTTCTGTATATAATTATATATGTACAGCTGGTATATGTTATACATCTTCTTGTATATAGTGATATGGAGCATGCTGGTATAACCTGGGTATCTCCTGTATATAATTATATATGTACAGCTGGTATAAGTTATACATCTTCCTGTATATAGTGATATGGAGCATGCTGGTGTAACCTGGGTATCTTCTGTATATAATTATATATGTACGGCTGGTATACGTTACCCATCTTCTTGTATATAGTGATATGGAGCACGCTGGTATAACCTGGGTATCTTCTGTATATAATTATATATGTACAGCTGGTATAAGTTATACATCTTCTTGTATATAGTGATATGGAGCATGCTGATATAACCAGGGTATCTTCTGTATATAATTATATATGTACAGCTGGTATAAGTTATACATCTTCTTGTATATAGTGATATGGAGCATGCTGGTATAACCTGGGTATCTTCTGTATATAATTATATATGTACAGCTGGTATATGTTATACATCTTCTTGTATATAGTGATATGGAGCATGCTGGTATAACCTGGGTATCTTCTGTATATAATTATATATGTACAGCTGGTATAAGTTATACACCTTCTTGTATATAGTGATATGGAGCATGCTGGTATAACCTGGGTATCTCCTGTATATAATTATATATGTGCAACTGGTATAAATTATACATCTCCTGTATATAGTGATATGGAGCATGCTGGTATAACCTGGGCATCTTCTGTATATAATTATATATGTACAGCTGGTATAAGTTATACATCTTCCTGTATATAGTGATATGGAGCATGCTGGTATAACCTGGGCATCTCCTGTATATAATTATATATGTACAGCCGGTATAAGTTATACATTGTCTATACCCACTACACATTGAGTGATCAGTTTAGTACCTTCCGTTCCCTTCGTAGTCGTCCAATACATTTATGTAATGAATCACTATTTGCTATTTTCCATCAGCCTGAATAGAAGAATAATTTACTGAATTATATGTTTATTATAAAATAAGAAAACTTTGTTTTTTTTGCGTCTGCATCAATCAATCCTAAATCTATTTATAAAGTAGAATTTAATAATTACTTGTACAGATAATCTACCTTGACTTCTCTAATATGTCCATAACAAATGTTCCAAATCCAATTACATTCTGCATAATGAATGATTAATGAATAATCGGCATCTATTACCTCATGGCTGCTGCCTACAGAACAGGTCTGATTATCACATTTTGTTGATATATTGTTTTCATACTGTAATTATTTTATGCATATGCATGAGATTAGCTTTAGGTCCTAATTGCTAATATAATTTACACTCAAGGAGCCGCACATATAAAATGGTTGTTATTAATAGTCTTAATCACATTCATAAGTTTAATACAATCATTGTTAATCTTACATTGGTCGCCCGAATGATTGCCACAGAGACAGATCTATAAAACCTGTACATAGGGAGCAGTATTATAGTAGTTATATTCTTGTATAGGGGCAGTATTATAGTAGTTATATTTTTGTATATGGGTGCAGTATTATACTAGTTATATTCTTGTATATAGGAGGCAGTATTATAGTAGTTATATTCTTGTATATAGGGCCAGTATTATAGTAGTTATATTCTTGTATATAGGGGGCAGTATTATAGTAGTTATATTCTTGTATATAGGGGACAGTATTATAATAGCTATATTCTTGTATATAGGGGGCAGTATTATAGTAGTTATATTCTTGTATATAGGGGGCAGTATTATAGTAGTTATATTCTTGTATATAGGGCCAGTATTATAGTAGTTATATTCTTGTATATAGGGGGCAGTATTATAGTAGTTATATTCTTGTATATAGGGGCAGTATTATAGTAGTTATATTCTTGTATATAGGGGGCAGTATTATAGTAGTTATATTCTTGTATATAGGGGCAGTATTATAGTCGTTATATTCTTGTATATAGGGGGCAGTATTATAGTAGTTATATTCTTGTATATAGGGGGCAGTATTACAGTAGTTATATTCTTGTACATAGGGGCAGTATTATAGTAGTTATACTCTTGTATATAGGGGGCAGTATTACAGTAGTTATAATCTTGTATATAGGGGCAGTATTATAGTAGTTATATTCTTGGATATAGGAGCAGTATTACAGTAGTTATATTCTTGTATATATGGGCAGTATTATAGTAGTTATATTCTTGTATATAGGGGCAGTATTATAGTAGTTATATTCTTGTATATAGGGGCAGTATTATAGTAGTTATATTCTTGTACATAGGGGCAGTATTATAGTAGTTATATACTTGTATATATGAGCAGTATTATAGTAGTTATATTCTTGTATATAGAGGCAGTATTATAGTAGTGATATTCTTGTATATAGGGAGCAGTATTATAGTAGTATATTCTTGTATATAGGAGCAGTATTATAGTAGTAATATTTTTGTATATAGGGGCAATATTATAGTAGTTATATTCTTGTATATAGGAGCCAGTATTATAGTAGTTATATTCTTGTGTATAGGAGCAGTATTATAGTAGTTATATTCTTGTATATATCAGCAGTATTATAGTACTTATATTCTTGTATATAGGGGGCAGTATTATAGTAGTTATATTCTTGTATATATCAGCAGTATTATAGTACTTATATTCTTGTATATAGGGGGCAGTATTATAGTAGTTATATTCTTGTATATAGGGGCAGTATTATAGTAGTTATATTCTTGTATATAGGAGGCAGTATTAGGGCGGGTTCACACGTGGCGGAATTTCACTTAAATTCCGCTGCGGACACTCCGCAGCGTTAATCCGCAGCGGTGCCGTTTGTCCATTGACTTACACTTTAATTTAGCAGTGTTCGTTTAGACAAGGCGTAAAATTCCGCTGCGGAGCATAGGCTGCGGAGCGGAATTTGGTGTCCGCAGCATGCTCTGTCTGTTGCGGAGCAGTGGCGGACTCATGGCGGAATTTCTCCATTGACTTCAATGGAGAGTCAAAATTCCGCAATGAAGTCCGCAGATCTTATGTGTGCTGCGGAGCGTATTGTTTTTACTACCATGACATTTCTTCATTCTGGCTGGACCTATGTATTTCTAGGTCTACAGCCAGACTGAGGAAGTCAATGGGGCTCCCGTAATGACGGGAGCGTTGCTAGGAGACGTCTGTAAATAGTCACTGTCCAGGGTGCTGAAAGAGTTAAGCGATCGGCAGTAACTGTTTCTGCACCCGGGACAGTGACTACCGATCTCAATATACATGTATCTGTAAAAAACATATAAGTTCATACTTACCGAGAACTCCCTGCGTCTGTCTCCAGTCCGGCCTCCCAGGATGACGTTTCAGTCTAAGTGACGGCTGCAGCCAATCACAGGCCAAGCACAGGCTGCAGCGGTCACATGGACTGGCGCGTCATCCAGGGAGGTCGGGCTGGATGCCGAAAGAGGGACGCGTCACCAAGACAACGCCCGGTAAGTATGAAATTCTTTTACTTTCCCTAGGGAAAGTGCTGTCCCTTCTCTCTATCCTGCACTGATAGGGAGAAGGGAAGCACTTTTCCCGCAGTCCGCAGCAGCTAGTCCGCATCAATTTACTGCACATTTTGTGCAGATCCGCAGCAGAATATGCAACGCAGATTCTGTGCGGCATTGATGCGGACAGTTGCGGAGGAAATCCGCCACGTGTGGTCATGCCCATATAGTAGTTATATTCTTGTATATAGGGGCAGTATTATAGTAGTTATATTCTTGTATATAGGAGCAGTATTATAGTAGTTATATTCTTGTATATAGAGGCAGTATTATAGTAGTTATATTCTTGTATATAGGAGCAGTATTATAGTAGTTATATTCTTGTATATAGGAGCAGTATTATAGTAGTTATATTCTTGTATATAGGAGCAGTATTATAGTAGTTATATTCTTGTATATAGGGGTCAGTATTATAGTAGTTATATTCTTGTATATAGGAGCAGTATTATAGTAGTTATATTTTTGTATATAGGGGCAATATTATAGTAGTTATATTCTTGTATATAGGAGCCAGTATTATAGTAGTTATATTCTTGTGTATAGGAGCAGTATTATAGTACTTATATTCTTGTATATAGGGGGCAGTATTATAGTAGTTATATTCTTGTATATAGGAGGCAGTATTATAGTTGTTACATTCTTGTATATAGGAGCAGTATTATAGTGGTTATTCTTGTATATAGGGGCAGTAAATATAGTAGTTATAACTTGTACATAGGGGGCAGCATTGTAGTAATTATTGCTTTGTACATTACTTAGTGTGTATGATATTGAGCATAGATAAAGCTCCTCTCAGGATTTGTAGAATATAACAACTCCTACTACTTTAGAACTGTATTTACCATTTTATTTAGGTACAATTACTGCACAATTATTGTTAATATTAATAATAACTTAACATCCACATTGTGTTGCCGTTTCTCTTACAATCACTTTGCCAGTTTATTTTATTTGTGCCTCTTTTTGGTCTTGTAAACCTCTCACGACACAACATTGTAAAGCTTTCAATCCCTTAAAGCTGAGCAGAGGTTTGAGGGAATTGCCTTTGCTGCACACAGTAGCTTAAGGAACATCTGTGAGATTTAATAAGAAAAGTAGCGCTCGGCTCCGTGCTGCATTTATTGAACAAATCAAAACAAAAACAGCATTTTATGAAGTTGGTGGTGAGCGCGGCGCACAGGGACAAACATTGTCCAAAGATGAAATAAAAAGAAAAATTCAACTTCTCAGCAATTTTTCTCAGTCAGAACTAATCCCTGAACGTGCATTCTGTTCTCTTACACATCGGATTTGACAAGTAAAGCGTGTTCTCTCTCAGAAAATAAAGAAAGTCGTATGTAGAGTTTTTATATTTACCACTGAAAGTCATAAAAACATCCACATAGTTGGTCATTTGTATCCCCTGGGGTTGGGTTTCTAAGCTCCAGACCCTAGGACCCCTCAGTATCCGGCATATGTAGAAGTTTACCATCTGTTGATGCAGGGAAATAATTCCTTATCTCGCACTATAGGCCGGATGGGCATTTGGCTTTTTTTTTTTTTTTTTTTAGCTTGTTGTTTGCTTCTTTTACATAAACTTACGCAGTTAATACACTTGAAATTAGACGCATGTCCATCAAGTTCAACTAAGAGAAGGGAGAGGATGTCGTTGAAGGGAAAGGGTAAACTTTAGAACTTTGTTTCCCCTCTGATTCAGAACCGAGCAAAAACAAAAACCCATAAAGTATGAACCAACAAGAATTCAATATATTTCTTTCCTCTAGGGTTGGTTCTTCTCTACGTGGAGCATCAAATCGAAGCCAAGTATCACATTGCCATAATATGGCCCAATTTTAGGATCTGTGTTACACATGCAACCCCCAGACCCCTGGAGGTTCTACTGACCTCATCTTCGATCACCATAGCACATTATAGTTTGATTCAGTAGAACCCCGGAGGTCCAAGTGATGAGGCCATAACACAGATACTAAAATGTTGCTGCTATAATATGATCCCATGTTAAAGGGGTTTAAGCTTTGCTGGCCTTTGCTTGGTATAGACCATCAATGATTGATTGTTAGGGGTTTGCTGCGTCCCTTTTATTGTTTTACACCGACACAGTTGCCTTTGAATGGGACTGAGCTGCAGTACCAGTCACCGCCTCACTCATGTGTATGGCGCTGTGCCTGGAGCACCGTGGATCTTTAACTCTGCTGAGTGGCAGGTGCGTGATGTTCTGTCCAAAGGATTCGGAGCCAAAAAAAAAACCTTGTAAGGTCCATATTACGGTTGCAACAATTCAGTTGCTATTGACCCAACCTTGGGTTTCTATAGTTCAGAACAGAAGGGCCTGATCTTTGTTTTCCTCCTCCATGACCCTTGGGCCATTCCCCACCGTCTTGCACCAGAGTTCTGCGTAATTTTTGTCACCCAATGGCAACGGTAATGGGGTCAGCAGCGGCTGGGCCCCCTCTCTAAGGGCCCCATGGCAGTTGAATGGGCTGCCTCTATGGTACGTACACACTTTCCGGACGGGCTTATAGAAACAAACACTATTGAAGGTCACCCGATCTACTGATCTCACGCCATCATTACATTTACAGCCGCTACGGGGGCCGCCAATATTTTTTAAGATACAGAATATGTTTGGGAAGTAAAATCTGATTTCCATTGTGATTCTTCTGCTGCTTTCTATACTTTGACTCCCCGGGATTTTAATGCTCTTCAATAAACCTATGGATTTTATCGCTCCTCCTTGGTGTTTATTGTCAGCTGCGCTCCATCACTTTCTGCCATAGTAAATAATGACACGGACGGAGATATTCTGATGCTGAAACGCGACTGCAGGACAATATTTTACACTTTTTCGGCTTGTGGTTATTCTCATAGCGATATTTCTGCATTCTCTGATGGACAACATCTGTATAGTTTTATGACAGTGATTCTTAATTCTAATGCCAGCTTGTCGGAAAGAGCAGTACAATCTGATCTGAGTCAGTTTAGTATATAGCAGGCGCCATATTAACAAGTGGTGCCTGCCGCCATATATACATGCAAGATAAAATATCCCCTGTCATACGGTGTCTGCATTCAATTGAACAGGACATGAGCAAGGAACATTGAGGAGAACATGAGGAGAGGCCGTGCTGGAAAACTGCATAGACCAGCGCTAGTGGTGCTGATAGCGGCTGGCCGCTGTGTCATGGCGCTGGAAAACTGCATAGAAGAGCGCCATGACACAGCGGCCAGCCGCTATCAGCACCACTAGCGCTTGTCTATGCAGTTTCCCAGCACGGCTCAGTGCCTGATGAAGGTCACTTAGACCGAAACGTCGCACTCTGCCACTGGCATCAAAAACAAAAACAAAATAAAAATACCTTTGTTTCAAAATTGGTGTGCCGGATACTCTTTTATACGTTACTACAATCACTCGTCTCCATACGTTATTATCATGTCGGCAGCGCGTCTCCCTGTTTACACACCAAGATGCGCTGCCGACAACGATAATATTCGTGCTGCATAAATGGTGCAATCAGCCGATGAACGAGCGTTTGCCCCAACATTGGCCCGTGTAAAATGGCACTAATTCTTTTAAAGATGGTCATGCGGAAGACCAGAGGATAACGTAGTAATGGGGCAAATCAAACATCTCACCATATCTCAGCTTCCTGGACCCCTGTAAGTATTATATGGGGGGATTACAACCATAATTGTAAATTCTGCATATTGTTACGCCTCTGGGCGCAATATTTAAATAACTGGGAGCTTTGAGCTCTGCCTCAGATCCACTATATTGGATTTTACACTAAAAGAGACAGATTGATCTTAGCTTTCCTCACTCTTTAACTTGCTCTTTGAAGTTGTTGCAAAACTACAACTCCCAGCATGCACTGGCAGCCAGAGGCTGGAGAAACACAGACTGGAGACCACTGCCCTAGAGGTCGGTAACGCTCTTTCTCGGTTCTTGTGTAAATACGATTTCTGAAGAAGTGACAGTCACGTCCCCAGCACTGTCTAATAGCTGGTCATGCAGAGAACGCTGGTGGCATCAACATAAAAGTTAATTATTTTTCTCTATTTTTTATGACAGTGTTATTACTTAGATGCAGACGGGCACAGACGCGGAAATCCCAGGACACTTGCATTAAAACATCAGTGCCGTCGCATCTTCCCCTACATTTGACTCAGTGTGAATGCGCTAAAACTGCCTGCGCCGTCCCTAAGTGCGCACATATGTACGCCACATCCCATCGCAGGCTCGGGAAGTCAATATCAATAAACATGAGTAAAAAGCAATATTGTATCTGTGCAATTTGCAGTTATAGTAGAAAGAAGCAAAATGGATACCTGGGGAAGAGCGCGCCTTCCTACTAGAAGAATATCCAGATCACGCTCACCATGACTTCTTCACTGGTAAAAGGAAAGAAATGTTATTAATACAAAGGTCTAGAAAGTCGTCATATAAACATAGAAATGCTAAGAAAATGCCCAAAATCCCTTTTTTTCCTCTTTTATTAGTGTAACTGTTCTATAAGTCCGTTAGATGGGGGTTGACATAAGAACCCAAAGTTTTCTGGCACCAGGTACTTCTCATTCGCCTCTTAAAATTCATAATATGAAAAATGACTTCCAGATTTGCGGAACAGTTATCAATATTACTTCTTTCAAGGAGCTTTAAATCACTTCAGGTTACAAAATTCTCAGCTTAAGACAGATAATAAAATGAAAAATTATGTTCGGCTACATCCTCAACCTCGTAAAATGAGAATTCGGTTGTAAGAGCAATAAAAGATGAATTGTACATTTGGAATAAAGGGTAATTAGATGGAGTGAGATCCCATAAGTCATTTTATCACACGTTTTTAAAGACCCTAAAGTCCATTTTACACAGTTGGGTGGGGAGATAAAGTGATCTGCCAGCATGTAAGATGTAAAGGATTAGGGGGCTCGAAGGACGGATAAGAGACAAGAATTAGAAACTTTAAATCATCCATTGTACCATCCAGCAGATTAAAAAAAACAATCACATTATTTTACCCTGAAAGGATCTGACAACTGTGTTTAGTGTTAACTTCACTGTATACAAAAATAATATAACTACTATAATACTGCTCCTATATACAAGAATATAACTACTATAATACTGCTCCTATATACAAGAATATAACTAGTATAACTGCCCCCTATATACAGGAATATAACTACTATAATACTGCCTCCTATATACAAGAATATAACTACTATAATACTGCTCCTATATACAAGAATATAACTAGTATAACTGCCCCCTATATACAAGAATATAACTACTATAATACTGCTCCTATATACAAGAATATAACTACTATATTACTACCCCCTAGATACAAGAATATAACTACTATAATACTGCCCCCTATATACAAGAATATAACTACTATAATACTGCTCCTATATACAAGAATAGAACTACTATAATACTGCCCCCTATATACAAGAATATAACTATTATAATACTGCTCCTATATACAAGAATATAACTACTATAACACTGCTCCTATATACAAGAATATAACTACTATAATACTGCCCCCTATATACAAGAATATAACTACTATAATACTGCTCCTATATACAAGAATATAACTACTATAATACTGCTCCCTATATACAAGAATATAACTGCTATAATACTGCCCCTATATACAAGAATATAACTGCTATAATACTGCCCCTATATACAAGAATATAACTACTATAATACTGCTCCTATATACAAGAATTCAACTACTATAATACTGCTCCCTATATACAAGAATATAACTGCTATAATACTGCCCCTATATACAAGAATATAACTACTATAATACTGCCCCTATATATAAGAATTTAACTACTATAATACTGCCCCTATATACAAGAATATAACTACTATAATACTACCCCTATATACAAGAATATAACTACTATAATACTGCCCCTATATACAAGAATATAACGACTATAATACTGCCCCTATATACAAGAATATAACACTGCCCCTATATACAAGAATATAAATACTATAATACTGCCCCTATATACAATAATATAACTACTATAATACTGCTTCTATATACAAGAATATAACTACTATAATACTGCCCCCTATATACAAGAATATAACTACTATAATACTGCCCCTATATACAAGAATATAACTACTATAATACTGCTCCTATATACAAGAATATAACTACTATAATACTACCCCCTATATACAAGAATATAACTACTATAATACTGCTCCTATATACAAGAATATAACTACTATAATACTACCCCCTATATACAAGAATATAACTACTATAATACTGCTCCTATATACAAGAATATAACTACTATAATACTGCTCCTATGTACAAGAATATAACTACTATAATACTGCCCCTATATACAAGAATATAACTACTATAATACTGCCCCTATATACAAGAATATAACTACTATAATACTGCCCCCTATATACAAGAATATAACTACTATAATACTGCCCCTATATACAGGAATATAACTACTATAATACTGCCCCTATATACAAGAATATAACTACTATAATACTGCCCCTATATACAAGAATATAACTACTATAATACTGCCCCCTATATACAAGAATATAACTACTATAATACTGCCCCTATATACAGGAATATAACTACTATAATACTGCCCCCTATATACAAGAATATAACTACTATAATACTGCCCCTATATACAGGAATATAACTACTATAATACTGCCCCTATATACAAGAATATAACTACTATAATACTGCTCCTATGTACAAGAATATAACTACTATAATACTGCCCCTATATACAAGAATATAACTACTATAATACTGCCCCTATATACAAGAATATAACTACTATAATACTGCCCCCTATATACAAGAATATAACTACTATAATACTGCCCCTATATACAGGAATATAACTACTATAATACTGCCCCTATATACAAGAATATAACTACTATAATACTGCCCCTATATACAAGAATATAACTACTATAATACTGCCCCCTATATACAAGAATATAACTACTATAATACTGCCCCTATATACAGGAATATAACTACTATAATACTGCCCCCTATATACAAGAATATAACTACTATAATACTGCCCCTATATACAGGAATATAACTACTATAATACTGCCCCTATATACAAGACTATAACTACTATAATACTGCCCCTATATACAAGACTATAACTACTATAATACTGCCCCTATATACAAGAATATAACTACTATAATACTGCTCCTATATACAAGAATATAACTACTATAATACTGCCCCTATATACAAGAATATAACTACTATAATACTGCCCCCTATATACAAGAATATAACTACTATAATACTGCCCCTATATACAGGAATATAACTACTATAATACTGCCCCTATATACAAGAATATAACTACTATAATACTGCCCCTATATACAGGAATATAACTACTATAATACTGCCCCTATATACAAGAATATAACTACTATAATACTGCCCCTATATACAAGACTATAACTACTATAATACTGCCCCTATATACAAGAATATAACTACTATAATACTGCTCCTATATACAAGAATATAACTACTATATTACTGCTCCTATATACAAGAATATAACTACTATAATACTGCCCCATTATACAAGAGTATAACTACTATAATACTGCCCCTATATACAGGAATATAACTACTATAATACTGCCCCTATATACAAGAATATAACTACTATAATACTGCCCCTATATACAAGAATATAACTACTATAATACTGCCCCCTATATACAAGAATATAACTACTATAATACTGCCCCCTATATACAAGAATATAACTACTATAATACTGCCCCTATATACAAGAATATAACTACTATAATACTGCCCCCTATATACAAGAATATAACTACTATGACACTGCCCCTTTATTGTAATAAATAGATGGACCGCATCTCAGCGAGACTCCCTTCTTTTTGGTGTCTTTCTGCTTTGACTATGGCTTTATTACATGTATATGCCCTTATAGACATATTATTGAGATGAGACCACCGCTTTTACTCAAAATTCTTAAGTAAAGTGTTTAAATATAGGTTTTTAATTCAGGCAACTACATAAAGGTGTCCATAGATATTCATCAGATATATATAATGACAGTGGGTTTCCTCTATCATCAGCTCCTTTTCATATATCCGATTAGGACCCTCTAATAGAAAATCAAATAGTTGACTGAGAAGCTACATGTCAAGTACATTGGGATTCTTTTTTAACTGGGAATCCTGAATGTCTAATATATTACATAAGGAAAGATTTTGAGGTTCTGATCTCCCCTATAGAAGAATTTATAAAAATAAAATAGTCAAAAGAAAATAGTCATCCCAATATTGTCTTTACACTGTGCACTTTCCTGATGGTTATTTCATAAGAAAAAGTAAGGGACAGGTCCACTTTAAATATGCTCCATGTTATATTATTATCCTGATATCTATAGAATTTAGTCCCTCAATTAAGGCTTTTTTATTTTTACTTTTTTAAGCTCCTTTCAGAAAGTTGGACAAATTTTGCTGCTTCTAGAAATTTCGCTTTATGTTTGTGGCAAACTCATAGACAAGGCACTAAGCAAATTGGACATTTGGACTTTCTGCAATAGTTTTTACTGTCACTAATGTGAAAGCTGGAGGCAATGAATGGCTGATAGAACTAATATTCATACATTGAATTAACTTGGAGTCACATTACATTAGCAGAGTTAATGCTAATGTAAATCGCCCGGCTTTCTCCAACGCAGAGGATTCAGTGGCAGCCGACACAGCTAATGCCTCCTTTAAATACTGATATTAGCTGTAAAAGTCAGGATTTATCGTGATAGACACATCATTTTTGTCATTTTAAAGGATTGGGTGAATTATGAAGAACTTTGGGAGAGGGAATGTTCTCCACGAGCTCCGCATGGATCTCGCTGCCATTGTTCATGTTAAGAGTAACTGATTATGGCTGAATTGTTCCCTGTCTCTCTCCTTATTCACATCCATTGTACATTTCCACTCTACAAATTGCCTCACTTGTCATGTCAGGGATAATGTCTAATAAGGATCTAAAGGGATCTCGACGTTTCAGGGCCGACGGTGTTGGCTTTATAGGGTACATCAATAGCTAAATGTCCTAAATTGCCCTGGTTGCGCATATTCCTACATACCTTGGTCAACAACATTATTAAAAGGGTATATTAGAACAGACATTGGTGGCCAATTCACTAGGACGTGCCACCAATGTCCGATCGGCGGGATCTGAAAGGCGACCCCCACTATTCATTAGAACAAAATGGCAGCGGGGCTAGGAAAGTAGTGTCCAACTTCATCACCTGTTGGTTGTGTTTGGTGTTCTTCGGAGACCGCATCTTTGGCCCATTATGTTCATCAATGACCAACCATTTGCCTGCCAAGAAGAAACCATGCGGAGCCAACAGGAGACGGCTGTTTCGTAACGCCGCTGTCACTTTTTTCTAGGAATTGGTGGGAGTCACAGGGGTGAAACCCCTTGTTTATTATACATTAATAACCTAGCGATTTGCCTCCAGTGTCTATGCCGAGAAAACCTATTTTAGGCAAACAAAAAGTCAACTTTTTCATGGGGTCACAGACAAATAAAAAAAAAATCCAAAACATGTTGGAACTAGTGTTGAAACCCATGCAAAATTGTCCAATTTTCTTTAGTGATTTTCAATTTACGAGTATTTCCCAACAGCTCTGTGACCAGACATTACATGAAGCAGATCTCTCTGCCTCTCTCCAAGCAAGAAATCACAGGAAAGTCTTGCCTGTCTGCAGCTAAGGAAAAGCTCTCCAACTACGTAGTTATTACTAGCTAACACTAAACAATCCTCCGCAAAAATGTGTAGTCACCAAACAGTTCTGTGCTCAGATTGGAAGTTCCGGTTTTGATAGACCGGGTGTAAAGGATCTGCCAGGCACAGCTTCGGGGTTAACTCCCATAATTAATCAGTCAGCACCTGAATCTACATCCCTGAGACTGACTCCAGCTTCCACCACTCAGGCTGGCAGGCTTAGGAGTGGGAGAGCCTATCGCAACCTGGCTAGACTCAGCTAGCTCCCGCCCTCGGTCTATTTAAGCCTGCCCTTCCTGTCCCTCGGTGCTTGTGATTCTTTTCGTGTGGTTTCCTGGCCCAGCTACAGCTCCTTCTATTTTGATCCTGCTCCATACAAACCCTGGCTTACTGACTACTCTTCTGCTCTTCGTTTGGTACCTCGCACACTCCTGGCTTGACTCGGCTCGTTCACCACTCTGGTTGCTCACGGTGTTGCCGTGGGCAACTGCCCCTTTCCCTTGCTTGTATTCCCTTGTATGTTTGTCGTGTTTGTCGTGCATTTACTGAGCGCAGGGACCGTCGCCCAGTTGTACCCCGTCGACTAGGGCGGGTCGTTGCAAGTAGGCAGGGACAGAGTGGCGTGTAGACTAGGGCTCACTTGTCCGTTTCCCTACCCCCCGTCATTACAGCGGGGCTGGAACTTTTCAATTTTCAAACATAAAAAAAAACCAAAACATATTTACAGAAAACATAAAAAGGATTATTTCCGTCTTGGTAGACTACTACTATACCTAATATTCAGGGACATGCTCCTACAACAGATGTTTAGCCTAACCATGGATACAAATAGTTCTGAATGAACTGAATACACAAAATGGTAGGAGATTTTTAATCCAAACTATTTGCAAATTTGTATTTTAGATGCTTTAGGGAAATAAACGTAGGTTGTAAAGGTGTACATACCCTGTAAGTCACATCAATATAGTAAAGGATGTAATAGAATGTATTAGATGTGCTTATCTGATGTTTAATCGTGTCGGTCACTCGTGAAGTTCCAGAGTGAACTGAACTGTGTCACAAAAATGACCCTTTCAAGAAAGTGGCTACAGGCTTAAACCAGCAGTGATTAGGCGGCATAGAGATTTTGGTCTGTTACATCTCAGTGGCTTTTCATCCAGCAAACCTGATCCCATTGTGGCTCAGTGCTCTCAAATTGTGCTCGAATGAATGAGACTCTATATCCGAGTCTGAAGATTTACATTGTTAAAAACTACTGAATATCACCAGGTCTCCTGTCTACAAAACAGGAGCAAAACGTGCCGGATCTTTATCAAGATATAAAGTAATTGAAAAATTCCTATTTCATTAACCCACTGCCCAATTTCAATGTTCATGACACATGGTTTATGACCAACATTGTATTCTTTCATTAAATCCGGGAAATTATTAATTTTCTTTAGGCAAAGACCTAACAAACACTCAGTTGTATAGGAGTCAATTGAAATCCATCTCGGTGACCAATAAAGCGATTCACATCTCGGATAACCGAAGGGTCTATTGCTCGACCGAGTGCAGCAGCGTCAAGAACCCATAAAATTGTAAATCAGCTCATTATCATAAGAAACCAACCACTGAAGGTGAACAGAAAAGAATCTGTCGGCATCAGATATTTGATATGATGTTTTGAAGCTGGAAACATCTGAGGATATGAGCCGGGGACAATGCTGGTCATTTGGTTGAAGAGTAATCTTTGGCTACACGTACAACATTGGAAGTCCATGGTCTTGCCCAAGTTTCAGCCTTGACTAGAAAAAGTCAATAAAGCCGTGTTTGCAGGATATCTGCCATTGATTTGGAAGTTCCCTGAGTGATGGATATGGGGCTCTAGCAATGACTTAATTAGAAGTTCCTACCAGCCGGGGTAGATCAAGGTCTGTAGAGGACAAGATGTAGGTGCCATCTCCCTGCTTGGGAAGGAAAGAGAGACTAGCTAAGGAAAACCAATGCCATTCTGTGCCATAATACTACCAAATAGTTCCCCAAACGATGCCATAATGTGTTAATATTAGAGATATATCGTGCTTTAATATAAGTGCCCTAATAATACCACGATACATGGCCTAAGTAACAGCCAAGTATCCAGGACCGGTAGTTGAATCATCCTGAGAATGGTGGTGGAGGTATCTACAGTAGATGCTGGAGGCCTTGGGGAATTTGCCTGTTTTGCCTTCTCTGGCCCTGCCACCAAGGTGGTAGGAAGAGCATTTGCTATAGGGCCAAACAGCTTAGGAGCTCCTCTTCTACGCTGAGGTGGATTGGAAAGCAGATTACTCAGAGACAAAGGAAATAAATGAAAAGCACAGGGACAGGTCGTGTCCTGAACTAGCTTGCTGCTGAAGATGGTCTGGAGGGTGTAGGAGCCTTTCCAAGTTTTGCTATGGGGTCTCATGGATAATTATTACTTCCCTGATAAGAATACAATATCAAGTTTGGCTTTGAGATGCTTAAGATGCCTAAAGCAATGTTGGCCACCAAGAGCTCCCTTGCGCTACTACAAAGGTGGTAGGAAGAGCATTTTGTATTGGGGCCATCAGCTTATGGGCTCCTCTTCTACTCTGAGGTGGATTGGAAAGCAGAGACAAAGGAAAGGAATGAGTTATGGGGTCTCATGGATAATTACTACTTCTCTGATAACAATACAATATCAAGTTTGGCTTTGAGAAGCCCAAAGCAATGCTGACCACCAAGAGCTCACTTGCCCTACTACCAAGGTGGTAGGAAGAGCATTTTCTATTGAGGCCAACAGCTTAGGGGCTCCTCCATTACTCTGAGGTGGGGTGGAAAGCAGATCAGTCAGAGACAAAGGAAAGGGATGAGTTCTGGTGTCTCATGGATAATTACTACTTCCCTAGTAAAAAATACAATATCAAGTTTGGCTTTGAGATGCCCAAAGCAATGCTGACCACCAAGAGCTCACTTGCCGTACTACCATGGTGGTAGGAAGAGCATTTTCTATTGGGGCCAAACAGCTTAGGGGCTCCTCTTCTACTCCGAGGTGGAGTGGAAAGCAGATCACTCAGACAAAGAAAAGGGATGAGTTCTGGGGTCTCATGGATAATTACTACTTCCCTGATAACAATACAATATCAAATTTGGCTTTGAGATGCCCAAGGCAATGTTGGCCACCAAGAGCTTCCGCACACGTTCATTATCGGTAGGACAGGTGTGTGGGTTTGTAGGCTGCTCGGCCATACAGTTCTGGTGGTACATCATTTATCTGTCTGTATGATCTGTAAAACATGAAACTGACTGAAGAACGAGTTTTATAGTCGATGGCCGCAGGTTAAAGTCCTACATAAATGGAATAACTATCAGCACGCGACGCATTTCATGGGCTGCTTGTCTTGGTCAATACCATTAACATTTGCTTTGGCATTTTGTGGATCTAATGTTTAATACGATTCTCATTATTGCTGAGGAGGTTGAGGATAAATAAACACATTAGAGAGGACAGAATTTATTTTCTGTTCGTTACAATGTGACATTTTATGGAACACATCACAGCAGAAGCAACAGAAACTCTACATGGAGAAATTGTTATGACAGTGGGACGTTAGTGGAAATAACCCCGGCGCGTGTTGTGATATGGAAATATTTACATCTTGTGCCCCCTGCCCCCTCCCCCACTATACCACACAAATAAAATATGAATAATTAAGTATACACATACCGAAGACGCCGTAATCCAGCATTGGGTCCCAGACGGCGTTTTACTCTCACGGAGGCAGGACTGACAGCACATTTGAGTACGTGACCATAGACCTAAGTGACTACACCCATCGCCAGAACGTGGGGACCTCTCAGTGTCACCCAACAGCCACGCCCTCTGTTGCTAAGCAACGGCCTATGAAGTAAGACCCTAGCAGAATGGCTAAATGTGTTATAAATGAATAATTACATGGGGGACAGACGTACCCCAACCACTGGTACCAAATTTTACACACAGGTGATCACAAAACGTATTAGTATCTGCACGTACTACACTCCCCATTATGTAATGTCACTGAATTTCATTATAAAATATTCTGCAGGGATATAGTGCTGCTAAGCCGGTGTATTAAATCTTATGTCTTATACTGAGTCAGTGTATCTAAGTATTTAATGTGTGATACTGTCTGCTGAGCTGTGTATCTAATCTTATCATGTGTGATACTATCTGCTGAGCCACTGTATCTAATCCTATCATGTGTGATACTGTCTGCTGAGCTGTATCTAATCCTATCATGTGTGATACTGTCTGCTGTGCTGATGTATCTAATCCTATCATGTGTGATACTGTCTGCTAAGTTGCTGTATTTTATCCGAATGAACGATCTCTTAAAATACAATGACATCTGTATTAAAAATGATAGGATAAGATTGAGTGTGATACACCTACAAAGAATAAATAATAATGGGAATATTTCTCTTCTTAAAATTAAATATATATATATATAAAAAACAGGAGCGCCTGGCTCCCGACAATTAGATTCAAACGAACAGCAATGAAACTAGAAGCATTTTTTACCAGTAATACAATTATCTTAGTTAGAATAAAGGATAGCATCAAAACTATCAAAAAGAATAAACACAATTATCAAAGAAACTAAGAGTACTCACACTGTCTGTCAGCGGCGAGAATACGCGGACGATGATGATTTCTTTGAAATATACGGTCACCTGCATGTGGACATGTGTATATATATATATATATATATATGTGTGTATATATATATATATATATGTATACAAAAAATCAATCCTCTTTTACACTAAAGCTAAGAATATCTACCATTTGGCAGAAAATAGTTGGTTAAAAGGTAGAAAAGAGGAGAAATAGCAATTAAGAGAAAATCAGTCTGAGGAAAAAACATACACACACCTGTGCTGAAACACCCATGATGAACCTTCACCTTGCCAGTTTAACCTGGAAGTGAAGCATATGATACAAGTATATAAGATGATGTATTGTAACCAAATTTATATGCCTGATGAAGACCACAGTGCGTGGTTGAAACGCGTTGCAGCAATCAAATTTTATATTGTTCTTTTTTAATAATAAAATCGTTGAAAATACACCCTGACGATTTTGTGAAGATATCAGTACAATCCACACCTGAGCGCCCGTTCAGAGGAGCAGCTTTTTCTTCCTAATCTGCATTAATCCTATCATGTGTGATACTGTCTGCTGAGCTGTGTATCTAATCCTACCATGCGTGAAACTGTCTGCTGGGCTGTGTATCTAATCCTATCATGTGTGATACTGCCTGCTGAGCCGTGTATCTAATCCTATCATGTGTGATACTGTATGCTGAGCTGTGTATCCAATAAAACAATGTGTGATACCGTCTGCTGAGTTGTGTATCTAATCCTATCATGTGTGATACTGTCTGCTGAGCTATGTATCTAATCCGATCATGTGTGATACTGCCTGCTGAGCCGTGTATCTAATCCTATCATGTGTGATACTGCCTGCTGAGCCACTGTATCTAATCCTATCATGTGTGATACTGCCTGCTGAGCCGTGTATCTAATCCTATCATGTGTGATACTGCCTGCTGAGCCACTGTATCTAATCCTATCATGTGTGATACTGTCTGCTGAGCTGCTATATCTAATCCTATCATGTGTGATACTGCCTGCTGAGCCACTGTATCTAATCCTATCATGTGTGATACTGCCTGCTGAGCCACTGTATCTAATCCTATCATGTGTGATACTGCCTGCTGAGCCACTGTATCTAATCATATCATGTGTGATACTATCTGCTGAGCCACTGTATCTAATCCTATCATGTGTGATACTGCCTGCTGAGCCGTGTATCTAATCCTATCATGTGTGATACTGTCTGCTGAGCCACTGTATCTAATCCTATCATGTGTGATACTATCTGCTGAGCCACTGTATCTAATCCTATAATGTGTGATACTGCCTGCTGAGCTGTGTATCTAATCCTATCATGTGTGATACTGTCTGCTGAGCCACTGTATCTAATCCTATCATGTGTGATACAGTCTCAGAGAACCACTCAGCTCTATTTCCCGTCACAAATTGTAATGAGTTACAGAAGTGAATCCGTTTCCTGATGAGACTCTAAACTTAAATTAGTTGAAAATAACTTTGTAACCTGCACTAATTGCCATTTCTCCAACTGTTTTTGAGTGATTAATTAATACTTCTGCTCAGGGACATTAATTATGGCTCGTTATTAAATGGAAAGTATATTTACAGATTGTGCCATGAATATGTCAGTTACCTGCTAAGAATGACATGACATGAAGCTGAGCCGAGACTGTGCTGATGGAAGTAAAGCCTGAAACATATTAGATGTAAAATACTCTGTGCTCTGTGAATAATACAAACATGGAGGGAAAGCTGGAAGGCAGAGGAAGGAGACTGTGCTATCCTGCTGTTATGTGCAGTGACACCAGGGGGCGCTGCTTTCATTGGTTAGTCATAGGGAGGAACCTGTGCGAGCGTGAATCTCGTCCGTGTGCTGTGCGTCGAAACAACGCACAGTATAACACTGCCCCTATATACAAGAATATAACTACTATAATACTGCTCCTATATACAAGAATATAACTACTATAAGGGCGGGTTCACACATAGCGGAATTTCACTTAAATTCCGCTGCGGACACTCCGCAGCGTTAATCCGCAGCGGAGCCGTTTCTCCATTGACTTTCACTTTAATTTAGCAGTGTTCGTTTACACGATGCGTACAATTCCGCTGCGGAGCATAGGCTGCGGAGCGGAATTTGGTGTCCGCAGCATGCTCTGTCTGTTGCGGAGCAGTGGCGGACTGGTTGCGGACTCATGGCGGAATTTCTCCATTGACTTCAATGGAGAGTCAAAATTCCGCAATGAAGTCCGCAGATCTTATGTGTGCTGCGGAGCGTATTGTTTTTACTACCATGACATTTCTTCATTCTGGCTGGACCTATGTATTTCTAGGTCTACAGCCAGACTGAGGAAGTCAATGGGGCTCCCGTAATGACGGGAGCGTTGCTAGGAGACGTCTGTAAATAGTCACTGTCCAGGGTGCTGAAAGAGTTACGCGATCGGCAGTAACTGTTTCTGCACCCGGGACAGTGACTACCGATCTCAATATACATGTATCTGTAAAAAAACATATAAGTTCATACTTACCGAGAACTCCCTGCGTCTGTCTCCAGTCCGGCCTCCCAGGATGACGTTTCAGTGTAAGTGACGGCTGCAGCCAATCACAGGCCAAGCACAGGCTGCAGCGGTCACATGGACTGGAGCGTCATCCAGGGAGGTCGGGCCGGATGCCGAAAGAGGGACGCGTCACCAAGACAACGGGCGGTAAGTATGAATTTCTTTGACTTTCACTAGGGAAAGTGCTGTCCCTTCTCTCTATCCTGCACTGAATAGGGAGAAGAGAAGCACTTTTCCTGCAGTCCGCAGCGGCCAGTCCGCATCAATTTTCTGCACATTTTGTGCAGATCCGCTGCAGAATCTGCAACGCAGATTCTGTGCGGCATTGATGCGGACAGTTGCGGAGGAATTCCGCCATGTGTGGTCATGCCCTTATACTGCTCTATATATACAAGATGAGAGAAAGCAAAAAAACACGGCGCCACATAGTGCAGGTTACCCAGGTATGGAGTGGTGTAAAAGAAGAGTGGTACTCACCTGATAACAGATGGTAGAAAGCAATAAGAATAAAGGTACAGCTGCTGCCAGGACTCGAGACCGGTGATTCAGATGAACGACCGCGAAGGTTGTGCTGGGTTAGCAGAGAAAAGGAGTCACCGCGGGCGCTGCTGCACTTCAATGGAACCAAAATGCTTGGAAGGTTCAAATCGTTGGTAATAATGTACGTAAAAGTATAAGAATAAATGGAATTTATTGATAATATGACTACGCGTTTCAATGCCGTACTGGCATCTTCATCAGGACCTGATGAAGATGCCAGTACGGCATTGAAACGCGTAGTCATATTATCAATAAATTCCATTTATTCTTATACTTTTACGTATATTATTACCAACGATTTGAACCTTCCAAGCATTTTGGTTCCATTGAAGTGCAGCAGCGCCCGCGGTGACTCCTTTTCTCTGCTAACCCAGCACTATATATACAAGAATATAACTACTATAATACTGCCCCCATATACAAGAATATAACTACTATAATACTGCCCCTATATACATGAATATATCTACAATAATACTGCTCCTATATACAAGAATATAACTACTATAATACTGCTCCCTATATACAAGACTATAACTACTATAATACTGCTCCCTATATACAAGAATATAACTACTATACTACTGCTCCCTATATACAAGAATATAACTACTATAATACTGCTCCCTATATACAAGAATATAACTACTATAATACTGCTCTTATATACAAGAATATACTACTATAATACTGCCCCCATATACAAGAATATAACTACTATAATACTGCCCCTATATACATGAATATATCTGCAATAATACTGCTCCTATATACAAGAATATAACTACTATAATACTGCTCCATATATACAAGAATATAACTACTATAATACTGCTCCTATATACAAGAATATAACTACTATAATACTGCCCCTATATACAAGAATATAACTATATAACTACTATAATACTGCCCCCATATACAAGAATATAACTACTATAATACTGCCCCTATATACATGAATATATCTACAATAATACTGCCCCCTATATACAAGAATATATCTACTATAATACTACCCCCTATATACAAGAATATAACTACTATAATACTGCTCCTATATACAAGAATATAACTACTATAATACTGCCCCCTATGTACAAGAATATAACTACTATAATACTGCCCCTATATACAATAATATAACTACTATAATACTGCCCCCTTTATACAAGAATATAACTACTATAATACTGCCCCCTATATACAAGAATATAACTACTATAATACTGCTCCCTATATACAAGAATATAACTACTATAATACTGCTCCATATATACAAGAATATAACTACTATAATACTGCTCCTATATACAAGAATATAACTACTATAATACTGCTATATACAAGAATATAACTACTATAATACTGCTCCTATATACAAGAATATAACTACTATAATACTGCTCCCTATATACAAGAATATAACTACTATACTACTGCTCCCTATATACAAGAATATAACTACTATAATACTGCTCCCTATATACAAGAATATAACTACTATAATACTGCTCTTATATACAAGAATATACTACTATAATACTGCCCCCATATACAAGAATATAACTACTATAATACTGCCCCTATATACATGAATATATCTGCAATAATACTGCTCCTATATACAAGAATATAACTACTATAATACTGCTCCATATATACAAGAATATAACTACTATAATACTGCTCCTATATACAAGAATATAACTACTATAATACTGCCCCTATATACAAGAATATAACTACTATAATACTGCCCCCATATACAAGAATATAACTACTATAATACTGCCTCTATATACATGAATATATCTACAATAATACTGCCCCCTATATACAAGAATATATCTACTATAATACTACCCCCTATATACAAGAATATAACTACTATAATACTGCTCCTATATACAAGAATATAACTACTATAATACTGCCCCCTATGTACAAGAATATAACTACTATAATACTGCCCCTATATACAAGAATATAACTACTATAATACTGCCCCCTATATACAAGAATATAACTACTATAATACTGCCCCCTATATACAAGAATATAACTACTATAATACTGCTCCCTATATACAAGAATATAACTACTATAATACTGCTCCATATATACAAGAATATAACTACTATAATACTGCTCCTATATACAAGAATATAACTACTATAATACTGCTATATACAAGAATATAACTACTATAATACTGCTCCTATATACAAGAATATAACTACTATAATACTGCCCCTATATACAAGAATATAACTACTATAATACTGCCCCTATATACATGAATATATCTACAATAATACTGCTCCTATATACAAGAATATAACTACTATAATACTGCTCCCTATATACAAGACTATAACTACTATAATACTGCTCCCTATATACAAGAATATAACTACTATAATACTGCTCCCTATATACAAGAATATAACTACTATAATACTGCTCCCTATATACAAGAATATAACTACTATACTACTGCTCCCTATATACAAGAATATAACTACTATAATACTGCTCCCTATATACAAGAATATAACTACTATAATACTGCTCTTATATACAAGAATATACTACTATAATACTGCCCCCATATACAAGAATATAACTACTATAATACTGCCCCTATATACATGAATATATCTGCAATAATACTGCTCCTATATACAAGAATATAACTACTATAATACTGCTCCATATATACAAGAATATAACTACTATAATACTGCTCCTATATACAAGAATATAACTACTATAATACTGCCCCTATATACAAGAATATAACTACTATTAGGGCGGGTTCACACATAGCGGAATTTCACTTAAATTCCGCTGCGGACACTCCGCAGCGTTAATCCGCAGCGGAGCCGTTTCTCCATTGACTTTCACTTTAATTTAGCAGTGTTCGTTTACACGATGCGTACAATTCCGCTGCGGAGCATAGGCTGCGGAGCGGAATTTGGTGTCCGCAGCATGCTCTGTCTGTTGCGGAGCAGTGGCGGACTGGTTGCGGACTCATGGCGGAATTTCTCCATTGACTTCAATGGAGAGTCAAAATTCCGCAATGAAGTCCGCAGATCTTATGTGTGCTGCGGAGCGTATTGTTTTTACTACCATGACATTTCTTCATTCTGGCTGGACCTATGTATTTCTAGGTCTACAGCCAGACTGAGGAAGTCAATGGGGCTCCCGTAATGACGGGAGCGTTGCTAGGAGACGTCTGTAAATAGTCACTGTCCAGGGTGCTGAAAGAGTTAAGCGATCGGCAGTAACTGTTTCTGCACCCGGGACAGTGACTACCGATCTCAATATACATGTATCTGTAAAAAAACATATAAGTTCATACTTACCGAGAACTCCCTGCGTCTGTCTCCAGTCCGGCCTCCCAGGATGACGTTTCAGTGTAAGTGACGGCTGCAGCCAATCACAGGCCAAGCACAGGCTGCAGCGGTCACATGGACTGGAGCGTCATCCAGGGAGGTCGGGCCGGATGCCGAAAGAAGGACGCGTCACCAAGACAACGGGCGGTAAGTATGAATTTCTTTGACTTTCACTAGGGAAAGTGCTGTCCCTTCTCTCTATCCTGCACTGAATAGGGAGAAGAGAAGCACTTTTCCTGCAGTCCGCAGCGGCCAGTCCGCATCAATTTTCTGCACATTTTGTGCAGATCCGCTGCAGAATCTGCAACGCAGATTCTGTGCGGCATTGATGCGGACAGTTGCGGAGGAATTCCGCCATGTGTGGTCATGCCCTTATACTGCCCCCATATACAAGAATATAACTACTATAATACTGCCCCTATATACATGAATATATCTACAATAATACTGCCCCCTATATACAAGAATATATCTACTATAATACTACCCCCTATATACAAGAATATAACTACTATAATACTGCTCCTATATACATGAATATATCTGCAATAATACTGCTCCTATATACAAGAATATAACTACTATAATACTGCTCCTATATACAAGAATATAACTACTATAATACTGCTATATACAAGAATATAACTACTATAATACTGCTCCTATATACAAGAATATAACTACTATAATACTGCCCCTATATACAAGAATATAACTACTATAATACTGCCCCTATATATATGAATATATCTACAATAATACTGCTCCTATATACAAGAATATAAC